>NW_006399824.1:11652410-11677146 GCF_000299155.1 Elephantulus edwardii | reverse complement strand
CTTTGCTATTGTGAACAATACAGCAATAAACATAGTGTGCATATATCTGCTTAAGTGGCAGTTCTGGTTTCTTTAGGATATATTCCTAGTAATGGAATTGCTGGATAAAATGGTTTTTCTATTTGCAACTTTTTGAGAAAGTGCCATATTGCCTTCCATAGTGGTTACACTATTTTACTCTCCCACTAGCAGTGAATAAGAGTTCAATTTCTCCACAACCTCACCAGCATTTGTGTTTGATCCCCTATTGAACTTTGCTATTGTTACTGGGGTAAGATGATATGTCATAGTTGTTTTGATTTACATCTCTCTTAGAGCTAGAGATTTTGAACATTTCTTCATGTGTTTGTTCACCCTCTGAATGTCTTCTTTGGTGAAGTGTTTGTTCATATCCTGTACCCGTTTTGTGATTGGGCTATTTATCTTTTTCTTGTTGAAGTGCTGGATTATTTTATACATTTTAGATATGAATCCTATATCAGACATATTTTTACCAAATATTTTTTCTTCAGTCTGTGGCTTCCCTTTTTACCCTATTGAAGAAGTTTTTGATGTGCATGGGGATTTGATTCTTAGAAGGTCCCATTCATCTATTTTATTCTCTCCTGGTTGTAAGTGAGGTAGCTTTTTATAAAGCATTTTCAATAAGTGTCCTATATTAAAAAGTAATGTAGAAATTCATGAAGATATATGGCTTTACTAAATTTCCATTATAAACTTGCCTTAATACAAGGTGAAAATGGTACTTTTTGGATACTTCACAAAGCCTTTAAGCATTGTAAATGGACCAAACTGGGAAATAGTAAATAATCAGTGTTAATGTATGTGACCTTATTCTAGTGGATGTGCTAATGGAGTCTGAAGCCCTCTTCAAACCTTTATCCCAGTGGAACAAAATACTGAGTGAAGTTGTACTTGGCAGTGTGATTCACATTAATAGGCATCTCATGTTAAAGTCTTGGTCTCTTCTTTCTCTTAGTTACTAAAGTATAAATTGCTTCAAAGAAATTGAAATACCAGCTATTAAAGTTTGCACATAGGGTTTTTTGTTTATTTGTTTGTTTTTTAGTGCTTTAAAGGATTTTATTTTTGAAGAGTTAGGGCCTTCTCTTCAATAAATGAGTGTTTGATTTTTCTCTTAGATGGTCAAGATGTTTAATCATGACAGATTTCAAAGGTATGTTGGATTAAAGAATATGAAGAAAATCTGCCAAATGCATTAGAATACATTTTAAGTAGAGGTGGTAGTGTAGTAGCAGCTTATATGTTAAGCATTAGAGAAGTCACTTTGTATGTTAACATTGGGAAGTCATTTTGTTCTGACAGCAATTTTAAGAAATATATGCCTCAGTAATTTTGTCAATGACATGTTTTGTTGAGCTTTATGTTCTCTAGTACATGCTGACCCAGCTTGGTTACCACTCTTTGACTACATCCTGCATCTGGCCTGGGACCTGGACACCGATGAGAAGTCAGAAACAATAATGACTCCCAAATGTGAAGAAATCTCAACTGCCAACTGCAAAGAACTTTGTGTGACTACCCCCTTGCCCCCATGCCTAATCTCTGTATATAAACCCTATCTTTGCTTCCCCTTGGGATAAGAACATTTTAGGCATAAGCTGATGTTCTGGCTGTGTGCAGTTAAGCTTTGTTGTCCCTAAACTTTGGCTGAGTGCTTAGAATCTCACATTTCTGCCACAACAGTACTCATTTGAAACACTTCTTTTTTCTACATATGTCATGATGGGATAAAGATGTCTTAATATTTAATTTTTTATTTCTGGAGGCAATGATATTAATAAATTCCTATTTATCTATGAAAAAAAGTTGCTTTCATAATATTTGGTGACTAGAGTGCAAAAATTTGAAACAAAGAAGAAGGACTTGTAGTTGAAAAATATTGCCTTGGTAACAGAAAGGAGGTTGGAGATCTAACGAAAAAATTTTGTGCAATTAGTTATTTCTTCACTCTAATCACTTTAAAAAAAACATAAAAAAACCCCAACCAACCCACCAAACAACCAATCAGTGACTATACACATGGACCTCACCTGGTAGACTACACAGGAATCAGACTCACTATCTGTAGAAAGAATTGATGGAGAAGCTCAATTTCAACAGTCAAAACAAGACTGAGGGCTGAGTATGGATCAGATCATCAGTTGCTCACATACAGTTTCAAATTTTTGAATAAAATGAAAATCAGTTCACAAAAAATCCAAAACATAATTATTTCACCTGAATTTAAAAGTTAGCTCAAAAGTAAATTTGATTAATTGAACATTAATTGAAAGCCAGATGAGGTGTGAGATGACATCAAGGATTTCATCCATGAAGAAAACAGAAGGTCATTTAAAGACAAAGAAGAAAGAAAAAAAAATGAAGATGGTTGTCCGAAGAAACTCTGAAAATTGCACTAAAATTCAAAGGGAAGAAATGCTGAAGTAAAAGAGATGAACAGAAAGTTTCAAAGACAGCGTGAGGAAACAAAGTAAAATATGATAAAATGTGCACAGAACTGGAGTTAGAAAATCGAAAGGTAAGAATACATTTAGCATTTTTTAAGTTGAAATAACTGAAGAATATATTCAAACCTTGAGTTATGATATGGAAAAATTCTGTAGACAAAACATTGAATGGCATAGGAAGTGTCAAAAGAAAGTGGAAAGACAAGAAAAAGACTGATAACACGGGCAAAACACATGGAAAGAATTTTCACAGAGGAAGAGAGATTCTAATGGCAAACAGACACATGAAGAAATGTTCCAAATCCCTGGCAATACGAGAGATGCATATCAAAACTACAATGAGATACCATCTCACCCTAGTAGCAATTTAACAGGACAGCAAGTAATAAATGTTGGAGAGCATTTGGAGAGATAGGAACTCTTACACTTTGTTGATGGGATTGTAAAATGATACAACCACTCTGGAAGGCATTTTGGTGTATCCTCAGGAAGCTTAACATAGAAATCCATAAGATCCAGCTCTTCCACTGTGTGGAATATACTTTGAGAAATTAGAACTGAGGCACAAATACAGACTTTACATCAATGTACATAGCAGCATTATTCCCCACTACAAGAACATTGAAACAGCCCAAATGTCCAACCATAAATAAAATGGATTGAGAAGTTGTGGTACATTCACATAACGTAATACTAGACAGCATGCAGGAGCAATAATTTTGTAAATTACTACTTAACTTGGGAAGGATTGGAGAACATTATGCTAAATGAACTAACTCAGTCCCATAAGGACAAATACTGTATAACACTATTATTGTAGAATGCATATGAGGATCCAAGGGGGAGGGTGGGAGAAGAGGGGTGAGGATGGGCGGGATATGGGGGGTGGAAGTGGTCAATCATAGGGTCGCATAATTTAATGGGAGAGGGAGGGGTGGGTAAATTAAATATGAAAGATTCAGTGTGCAAAATAATGTGTACGAACTTTTGTAAATAAATAGTATAAAATAAAAATTTTACTTAAAAAAGAGTAAAAGGACTAAAAAGAGCCACTGTACCAAAAAGGATTAGCCAACAGTGAACATTTCGGGAAATATTATACACTCAGGAACAAATGGTAATGAATAAAGAAGTCTAAGTTGCACTGAAGACATTGGCAAAAACATGTCTTCGGGAACTGAACTGATGTTTCAATAAACAGATGCAGCCCTGGATGAGCTCACTAGTCTGTGCCAAGACCTTTAGAAGATAGCCACATGGCCAGCCGACTGGAAGAGATCCATATTTATTTCAATTTTAAAAAGAGGGGATCCAACAGATTGCAGAAGTCATCAAACAATGTCATTAATGTCACGTCCAAACAAAATCTTGCTGTTACGATGCCGGGAACTATGCCACTGATATTTCAAATACCAAAAGAATTACCTACATTGGAGCTTCCAGACTAAGACAATAGACTAGGAAGGAGGGCTTGGTGATGTTCTTCTGGAAAAAACTGGCAGTGAAAACTTTATGAATAGTAGCAGAGCATTGTCTGGTTATAGTGCCAGAAAATGAACTCCTCAAGTTGGAAATTTGAGAGCAGGAGTGGTGTCCACTTCCTAAGCAACATGCCTCTGGAAACTCTATGAACTTTGATAAATGATAGTTATTGAAAAGCTTCAGGTCTTTTGTTCATAGGATTGCTATGAGTTGTACTTGACTTAATGGCAATCAACAACAACAAGTTGGAAGGCACTCAAAATACAGTTCAGGAAGAGTTGCCACATAAAAGTTGAATCGACCTCAATGGAATAGATGGACCTTCATTTGATGTGGCACATCTCAAAATGAGAAGAAACAGCTACAGATATCCATTAATAAACAGAACATGGGAATACAAAGTATGACTCGGAAAATTGAAAGCCTTCAGAAAATGGAATGGAATATATAAAGACAGATATCCTAGACATTGTCTAGGGTAATGAAAGGGATTGATTTGGCCATTTTTAATTGGGAAATCACGTAGTCTGTTATGTCAGGAATGAAAGTAGGAACAACATCACATTCATCATAAAAAAGAACATTCAGGAGCTCTGGTGATAAAGACTGTCTCCTGAGATTTGAATCCATGAGCAGCTCCAGGGGAGAAAAATGGCCAGCCTCTTCCTTTTGCAATTTACATCTTGGAAACCCTATGGAGGGTTGCTGAGAGTTGAAATCAACTCCTATTGGCAGTCTACTTGGATTTGGAGTATCCTGAAATAGAACACTGTTGTTGTTGTTGTGTGCCGTTGACTCAGAAATGACCCAAACCTGACCTGTCAGTGGGTTTTCAGAGGCAGTAAAACCCACCAGAGGAGATTGCCTATCTTTCTCCTGAGGAGTGACTGGTGGATTCAGTCTATTGTTGGGTTAGCAGAGTAACTCTCTATTCACTAGGCAACCCAAGCTCCCTAGAGCTGTTTTGTTTTTGTTTTATATGTATATGAAAGCTGAACTATGCACACTGAATAATGTAATGATATATTAGAATTATAGTGTTAGCAAATAATACCGAATTGCCATCGTATTCATACCTATTCTTTCTACATGGTGAGTAAACAATTTGAGAGGCTAGACTATATAAAGAAGAGTGTGGCATCAGGATTGGAGAAAGACTAAATAACAACCTACATTACACAGATGACAAAACCTTATTTGCTAAAAACAGAGAAGACTTAAAGGGCTTATTGCAGAAGATCAAAGACTATAGCCTCCAATACGCATCTTGGTATGAAGAAAACAAAAATTCTTCACCAATCCTCCAATAAGCAACATCATGGTAGATGGAGAAAAGATTGAAATTGTCAGCACTTTCATTTTACTTGGCTTCAAAACTAACAGATGAGGTAGTATCACTCAAGAAATAAAAAAAACCATATTAAACATAGTCCATTGGGGAATCTACTCTCAGGGACCTCTGTAAAGTGTTAAAGAGCAATCACATCAGTGTAAAGAATAAGATGTGCCTGATCCAAGCCATGATTTTTTCAACTGCTTCCTTCACATCTGAAAGTTGAACAACAAATAAGAACAAACAACGATGCCTTTGAATCATGGTGTTAGTGAAGAGTTATGAGCTACAAAAGAAAAACCAAATCTGTCTTGAAGGAAGTGCAATCAGAGTACTCTCTAGAGTCAAGGATGATGAAACTTTGTTTCACATACTAAGTGTGTTTTTAGGAGAGGTCAATCTTTGGAAAAATACATCATGCTGGTTAAGTTAGAGGATCAGCAGAAGAGAAGGCTCTCTTTTACAAGATGAATTGCACAGTGACTCTCACAACGGACTGAAGAATGATTGAGATCACGTTGCCAGCACAAGGTAAGGCAAGGATTAAATCTATCATTCACAGGGTCATTATGAGTCATAGTTGGTTTGATTGCACCTAACAGTAACAAAGAACTGCTAGAAGAATGAACAAATCTGTCTTGGCAGAATTGCATTGAGAATACTCCTTAGAAATGAGGATGATGAGACTTTGTTATACTTTGTTGTCCTTTGGACATGTTAACAGGAGGCATCAGGCCCTCAAAAAGGACATTGTGCATGATAAAAGACGAACGAAAAAAGAGGAAGGCTTGGAGTGAGTTGAATTTACAAAATGGTTGCAACAATGGGCTTATAGATGGTGACAAAAAAAAAGATAGTGACAATTGTGAGGTTGCCACAGGACTGAATAGTGTTTCATTCTTTTGCACATGGGGTTGCTCAGAAGAACTGATTTGAGGACACAGAGTGCTCTTTGGAGGCAAAGTCAGTAAAAGATTGCCTTTCATACTTTGGACATGTAGCTAGGTGAGGCGATTCCTTGGAAAGGGACAACACTCTTGGAAAGATGAAGTGTCAGAGGAGAAGAAGACCTCCAATGAGATAGATTGACTCAGTGACAATGGGCTGCAGTCTATCAGAGATGATGAGGATAACACAGAACAAGGCAGATTTCAAGTTGGCTGTTCATAGGGTTGCTATCAGATGTACTCAATGGCACCTCACAACAACAACAACAACAACAACAACAACAACAGAAGAGCAAGCCAAAATACTCATTGTTGTTTTTAAATTAAAAAAAAGTAAATTTACAAAAAAAAGTAAAAGAATATCAGAGATTACTAGGTATGGTGTGAAACAGTTTCTGTTTTTGAAGCCCTTAGAAATAATCGACATGGCAGTATGCAAAATTCAAAATCACTGCTGTAGAACCAACCCATGGAACAAACTGGGCCCTCCAGCTAGTTTCAGAGGTTGTAAATAATACGAGAGGTGATTGTCCATCTTTCTCCTTTAAAGAGCAGTTGTCACACTCAAATTGCTTGCCTTTGTGTTGGCAGTGCAATTGCCTGCAGCTAAGCCACCATCCACGTGGGATAGGGTAACACAAAGCTAATATGCTCAATCTAACAGTAAGGTTTCAGGTTTGCATTCACCCACCGGTGCCTTGGAAGAAAGGTCTGACAACCAACCTCTGAAAAATCAGCTCCTGAAAATCTCATTTGGCTAATTGTAATCTGATACAGAGAAGGTTACCAAGAGTCAGAATTGACTCAATTGCTTGGTTGCTTTGCTTCTTGACACACTGATTGAAGTTCTAGCACTCAGAACTGTGAGAAAAAGAATTTTCTGTTCTTTAAAGCTACATGCTGTGATATTTTGATTGAGCAGCCCTAGGAAACTAACATGAATGGGTTCGCAGATGGCAGCTGGATGCAAAGTAGATGAATATTCTACCCATGGAGCCTCAGCCCTTAAAAAGCACATAGCCCCTTCTTTCCAGAGAAGAAACAGGGGGAAACCAAAAACAACACAGCAAGCATGTTTTTGCCTTTGTCTGTTTGTAATTGGATATCGATTGTTCTAGTCTACTTGCTATTTTATGTGTACTGGATTTGCATGTTAAATAAAATGTTTCTTTAGGGAGAAGTCATTATAAGATGTACTGTATATTGTTTTTTCCGTCTTTTCCACCTTTCCCAAGCAATGGGATTACTTACTGGAAAAATTCCATTTTCTGTGTAATAGGAGCTCTGGTGGCCTAGTTGCAAGAGGTTGCGCTGCAATCCTGAAGGCACGCGGTTTGAGGTCACTAACTGCTCTGCAGTAGAAGGATGGGCACTCTCCTTCTGTGTGATTAACTGCCTCTGAAAACTCGCGGGAAGGTCAGTTATGGGTTGGTTCTGACTCGGTGGTACACAACAGCAACATGTAATAAAATGTGTAAGTAAGTAAGGATCATGTGCTATTTACTTTCTCTCCAGAATATATAAAACCCCCAAGCCCATTGTGGCCTGGTGGATGTTAACTCATTATGACTTCAATGTTATAGAAATATGCTGCAGATAATTTTCAGTGCTTGCAATCTTTCAAGGAGTTCTGGTGGGGTAGTCCATGCAAAGCTCCCTGTTCAGGTGGGAGGAGGATAAGCAGTCTTCTCCCATAGAAATTTACAACTTTAAGTGAATGAAGAGTCACTAGAATTCAAAACTGCCTCAGTGACAGCGAGTTTGAGTTGAGTTAGTGTTCTTTCAGAAGTTGATCACCAGGTATTTCTTTCAAGGTGTCACTGGGTAGAATCGAACTACCAGTTTCCCAACCAGTAACTGGTTGCTTAACTGTTTGTTACATCTAAGGACTTCTTTTCCCCAAATCAAGTGACTAAAAGGAAATATTTCATAAAAACAAAAGCTCTGTTAAATCATAGTTAGAAAGCATGTTTCCCCCTCTTTTGTTCCTTCCAGGGAAGTTCACTGAGACTTTTGCTACAACAAAGAGAAGAGGCAAATCATTAAATCTCAAAGAGACCTTACCAATAAAGATATATAGATATAGATACATAGATATAGGAGAAAGATTAGCCAACCATCTAACTTCTAACTAGCATTTCTGCCTGAAGAAAAATGCTTTCAGGTATTAAGAATTCCACTGTACAGGATCTGTCTCTTAGCAAAAGAATGATCATAAACTGGCTCCTGCTGTTTTCACAGAAACTGCTGATTATCAAAAGAGTTTTAGAACTACTAAGAGAAACTATGGCCAACAGGCCTGAGGATGGGGAAAGGGCAGATGCTTAATGAAATTCCTTTATTTGGGTCATTTGGAGGTTGGGAGAATGGATTGGTTTCATTTATCTGGTTAAATACTCTCCTCTTCCTTGTCATACTGCCTGGAATTTGCTGCATTTGTTTTTTTGGCAGCTGTTAAGGATGAATGTAGTTGATAATTAGAGTAATAATTCTTCCTTGAAGTCATTAGTCAACAATGCCAGGTTTCTTGGTAGAAGAAACCACTTCAAAAGGAACTGTGTTATCTAGAAGGTAGGCTCATATGTCTGTTGAAGGTAATTGGAGAAAAAAGTTTGGTCATTCAGAATGCTTACTGTGTGCAAGGAATGTAAAGAATCAACTGGAAGATAAATACAGGATGGAATGAAGTATAAAGTTCATGTATCCCCCCACCCCCAGTGTATTTATTGTCTTGTCCACACTAATGCTTTGGAGGAATTGCCCATCTGCTGTTGTCCTCAGAGACCAAGGAATCAGTTCCAACTCATGATGACTCCATGCATGTGGAGTAGAAAAGCCCCATAGAGTTTCAATGCTGTGATTATCAGGCTTATTTTCCAAGACCACTTGTAATTGCGTCAGAAATGACTCATAGCTGACCCTCCCAGGGGTTTCTGGAGGCTGAAAATTACACAGCAGGAGATTGCCCATCTTTCTCCCGCAGAGCTCCTGATGGATAGGAACCATTTACAGAGGTGCCACCTTTGGATTGATAGTGTGATTGCCTATAAACTATGTCATATGAAGTAGGGTTGGTTTCCATTGTTTACTATTTTTTTTAAATTTATTATTAATTTCAATGAAAATTTACAGAGACTTTGGATTTCCATTCATTTATTGTTGCACTTTTCTCGCCTCCCAGACCTCCCACCTAGTATACTACCCCCTTGGAAAAGTAAAAGAAAAATTCTTTCATTGTTTTTATGTATGTATGTATTTATTTATTTAATAAAATTCTTTCATTGTTTTACAATCCTTCCCCTCCAGGTCCACTCCACTATGCAGCCTTCACTTTGGACTCCTGTCCTGACAAAAATACCTAATCACATATCCCTTTTAAACAGTTTTCTCCCTCATCTGTTTCAATGCAGTATACATTATTGAACCCATCTTTCTCAGTCTCCCCCAATCCCAATGTCAGTCCTGTTTTACAACAGTGGCACATGCAGTATTTGTCCTTTTGTGACTGAGATACTTCACGCAGCATAATGTCCTCCAGGATCACCCACTTTGAATAATATTGCATGAATTCCTTGTTTTTCAATGCAGTGTAGTATTCCAGTGTGTGAATATATCACAGCTTCTCTATCCATTTGTTTGTTGATGGGCCATTGTAAACTATTTAAAATAATTTATACTTAAAGATATAAAAGCAATTTCAGGATCAGAAAATATATTTAGTGTCTGCATGAAAGAAAGTAACACTAACACCCACCAGGATTCAACTATGTCAAGCTAAAGGCTCACTCACAGGTAGCACCAGACGGACTTTTAAATACAAAGGTCTGCACTCCAGATCCTGTTTGCCTACACAAGAGGCTTCCCATCCAAGCTGATTGTAAACAACATCAGATACAGTTAATCTGTTTACACTTGATTACTAAAGCAATTAGAAATGCCCAGTTTACTCCCACCTTTCAAGTAAATTATAAACACTTACTCACCAGGGTGTGTAGATCATGACAAGTTGTGGCTGACATTGAGCAGAATGGGAATCCCAGAGCACTTGATTGTTCTCATGAGGAACCTATACCTAGATCATGAGGCTGTTGTACAAATGGAGCAGGGAGCACTACATGGTTTGGAATTGGGAAAAGAATGTGTCTAGGTTGTATTCTATTTCCATACCTATTCAATTTATATGCTGAGCAAATTATCCAAGAAGTTGTACTCTATGAAGAGGAATGTGGCTTTAGGTTTGGAGGGAGACTCATCAATAATGTTCGTTATACAGATGACACAACCTTACTTGCAAAAGTGAGGACTTGTTACAGAAGATTTAAAAAAATGCAGCCTTCAGTATGAATTACATCTTAATATCAAGAAAACAAAGATTCTCACCACTGGACCAAAAGTCAGAGGAGATTGAAACTGTCAACAGCTTTGTCTTGCTTGGATCCACAATTAACATCCTTGGTATAAGCAGTCAGGAAATAAGGAGATGTGTTGCACTGGGAAAATCTGCAGTTAGGGACCTTTCCAAATAATTGAGGAGTATTGATGCTAGTTTGAGGACTAAGGTGCATCTGATTCAGGCCATAGTCTTTCTCATTACTAGTTATGCATCTGAGACCTGAACAATGAATAAGGATGACAGAAAAAGAATTGATGCCTTTGTGGTGTTGGAAAAGAGCGGAACATCCCATGGATGGATAAGAGAAAGAACAGATATGTTTTGGAGATGGTGCAGCTGAAGTGCTCTTTTGAGGCAAGAATAATGAGGCTTCATCTCACATACTTTAGACATCTTGATAGACATCCTTGGATAGGGACTTGATGTTGGGCAGGGTGGATGGTTGGTGAGGGAGAGGAAGACTCTCAATCAGGTGGATTAACACGGTGACTGCTGCAATGGGCTGTTGTGTCAAGAAGTGTGAAGAGGGCGCAGTACAGGAATGGGTTTATAGCTTTTGTTAATAGGGTCATTATGAGCCGTACTCACTCAACAACACCTAACAACAACAACAACGACAACAACAACGACAGAAAGACATTATTTAATATGGTGGTTCCAAGCTGTCAGTGGCTGATGTGCCAATCCCCCTCACATTTGCGTCTTCTAATTCTGATTTCTATGATTTTTTTGCAGCTCTGGAGATCAGTTAGAGTAAATAGAGAAATTAGCGAGACCATGAGGCATAGCATAGTGTTCACCAGTATGTACTCTGAGGCACATGAATCCCTTGAGAAATTCTGTAAACAAGTAAATACACAAATAAACAAATAAGAACTTTGCTTAGCACAGTAGAATATAGAAATAGCTCATCGTGTATATACCTTCTGAAGAACAACTCCTCCCAAACAGTGAAGGATTTGATGGATTTTGCAGATGTGAAACTGTTGAATGTAGCATTTCCCAAACCTACTTAATTATAGAGTCCCTTTTCTAAAAAACAAAATAACAAACAAACAAACAAGTCTGCTAGTATTTCGTGAAACTAAGAGCTTATAAAACGTCTTTCGGAAAAGAGATATAAAGAAATTTTAAAATATCCATATTTAGATTTCCATTTGGTAGAGTGCTAATGTGGAGTCAGAATCTTTAAAAATTGTCTTTTCTAACCATTGTGTTAGCCCCCCGTTGGGAAATGGTCTCCAGCTACCTTATCTGTGGACACATGGTCTTGCAAATCATCAACACCTGGTGGGATCAATATAAGAGAAAGCACTTTTCACACTGAAGAGAGTGGAGAGACATTGCGAAGACACTGGGAGAGACGGTAGTGGAGAGATGGTGAAGAAATTGTAGCATTACTGTGAAGAGAGTGCGGCAAGGTGTCTCCAGAGGAACCCTGAGATGGAATCACAGTTAAAATTTTGCTTGATGGTTGATTGAAGGAAAAGTTGACTTGTAGCTGCTCAGAGACAAATTTTGCCGTATAATTGAGGGAATGAGATAGAGTCTTCTAGCATTTGTACTGCTGAATGAAACCAGGGCTTTCATTAATTGAGGAATTATGTCTTGTCAATCTGGCTTGGGAGTGCTAGACTGAAACTGGATTTGTTTCCCCAACTGATTTCGCTAATAAACCTCACAACTGTGAGTAAATTCTGTAAATTAATTTGCACCAAATATTGGGCCCACTGATTGGTAGGAATAGGTGCAGGAAGCTGGAGGGGGGATGACTGACTATGTAGCTATTTGTTTGGTACTAGGAATGTTATTGATGGGGACAGTTCCCCTTTATGAAGCAAGAAGGAGACAGACTCAGCTACCCCTATGTTACCACTGCTCCTTATACAGCTAACGAATACATTTTTACTTTATTCCTTTATTTATTAAAACAGACTATCATCCTTAACAATATGATTTAAAATAAATGACTTGGAATATTAGAGCCTTTTTTGAAATGGGTATTCAGTGAAATTGATATTATAATCTCAGGTGCTCAATCACTAACAAATTTTTCCTGATAAAAGGACCAAAAATATTCACTTTAAAGTCTAGTCAAACAAGAGCCAACTTTAGTCTGTGGCCTTAGTATGAAACGTGAGACCTTGAGTGAATTTATCACTTTTAATGGAAACAATTAATTTATAACTAGAGCAATGGTTCCCAACCTAGGATAGTTTCACTCCTCAGAGGACATGTGGTAATTGATATTTGAAGGTGTTGTTGATTGTCAGAATGAATGGACGAGGTGGCTCCTGGCTTAGAGTGAATAAAAGTCAGGAATGTTCTAGTTTTAATGATGCACAGAATTCTAGGCCCTCTGTAAAAAAGAGCAAGGACCTTATCTAATCTTTTCCATGATGGAGGCTGTCCCTGCCAACAACATCAGCACAAAACCATGAGGTCAGACATGTCTCACACACTCCTACTCTTCTTTCTATTCATTCCAACACCAATATAACTGCTCTACTGGATCCAAAATCCTTTGTGATCACTCACAGACCAAATTAGGGAAGTAAAAAAAAAAAAAAGCTATAATTCAGATTGGCTGCAAGATACCATCACTCAATGAGGATTGCTTCCAAAACATGCAAGCAGGTTCTCAACCTTGAGCTCAAAGCTTTGGGCCAGTGTTACAAAACTCTCAGACCCAACTAGTGGGTGGCTTTCCACTCCTAGTCATCTAACAAACTTAGCCCAAGGCATTTAGCTCTGGTTCTTTGGAGGTAACAATCCCAAAGTCTCCCCTATCTCACATCAGGTCGCTGGTTCTCTGCGGTGGATGCTAAGGCTGCTGCTCCTGTAGGTCGTTGTCCAGCTGACACAAGAATCTCTGGCCCCAAAGAACACACTACATTATCTTACTTCTTATCTGTTGTTGGTGAGATTCTCAAATTCTGCTGCTGTATCTGCTCAAGTTAATGACAAGACTAATCAATCCCTTTGTGGATAGGCTAACATGCCCTATTTGAATATTCCCATCTATCTATATGGTAATAAACCCTTAACACCACACCTTCCAATAAATAGGCAAGGCATTTGAGGCTTTAGTTTCTTTAACTGAAAAAAGATTAGTTGAGATGATTTAAGAATTTAACTGTAACATTATGATTCATAATCCTAAAATAATATCCTAAAATAATCCTAAAAATAATCTTAAACTTTGAACACTTTCAGTGTAAAACAATCATTGACCTTAGACGATGGGGACAGTTGTGATCTATGACCAGTGATGTTGATTCTCTGTGCCTTGTCATGTCTGGTACAGGCATATAATGGTCATGAACAAGGGGATAAATGGCTCATTGTTTTTCCAAGTGAGTCTTCCTTGACATCTATTGTTCTACTCACCTCTGAAATGAAAGTTCTGAGTCCAACCTTCCTCTTGAACGACACTCATCCTTGGATCATCTCGTCTTCTATTATTACATTCAACTGTCACTCCTCTGATAATGTCAACTTCTATATTAAATATTTCTTTTTCTCCACAGAGCTATTTACCACCTCTATTAATATCAACTTCTATATCAAATACTCCCTTTTATCCACAGATAAAATTTCCAACTGACTTTTAGATGTCCTCCTATGGATAATGATTAGAATAATATTAGTAACAATACATTACTAGCCATTTGTTATTACTGAGGCACTTTGCCAAGCCATTTTATGAACTTATTCATCCTTACAGATTAAATAATGTGGTTAAGGTCAAACAATTAGTGTAAGCAGAGATGTACTCCAAAATTGTCCATGTTTTAAATTCTTCATGTTTCAAGAAAATTAGGTTCTTTCTTATGTAGTTCTTTTTAATTGTGTTCCCTGGAATGACAGATTCCATCACCTGATCTGGACTTCTCAAATCCTTCTCCTTTATTCATACATTCATAAGAATCTGTTTCTAGTGACCTTTTATTTAGCATAAAATCCATCTTTTCTTTCTTTGAACATACTTGTTATTGCCCATTCTGCAGATTTTCATCACTTCCCATTTGACATATTATAAAAACCTGGTAACAAAATGACCTTGTAGTCCCTTCCTCTTTATTATTAATTTTTCTATTTTATTTTACCTTATAAAACAAAGAACAAGCAATTTAAATTCTCAGTGAAATTGTCCCTCCCTGCTTATAGAATAAATCTTTTCTTGGTTTTCTGCTCACTCCATGATTGAGGTCCAAACTATAGTACCGGCCAAATCTCCTATCGTCCTTAGTCATAGCACTTTTTGTATTTCTTTTAATAAAATAATGTAACTTAATGTCTTAAATTTCTTGAAGGTAGAATGTATTCCATTTGCATGCTGAACAAATAATTCAAGAAGCCAGATTTTATGAAGAAGAATGCGGCTTCGGAATCAGAGGACGACTCATCAACAACCTGAACTATGCAGATGACACAACCTTGTTTGTTGACAATAAGGAGACCTTAAAGAACTTGCCGCAGAACATTAACTACATATCACATTCAAGAAAACAAAGATTCTTACCACTGGTCGAATAGGCAACATCATGACAGTTTTCAAGGATTTCATCTTACTTAGATCCACAATAAACACCCTTGGTATCAACAGTTAAGAAATCAAGGGATGTATCACAATGGGAAAATCTGCTGTCAGAGACATCTTTAGAAATCTAAAGAGCAGTGACGTCAGCTTGAAGACTAAAGTTTGCCTGATCCAAGTCACCTGATCTTCTCAATTGCTTGTTGTGACTCTGAAAACTGGACAATGACTGAGGACAACAGAAGAAGACTTGATGACTTTGAGTTGTGATGTTAGAGAAGAGTACCATGGACTGCCAAGAGAACTAATAGGTCTCTTTTGGAAAAAATAAAACCAGAGTCGTCTTGGGAGTGAGGATGACGAAACTTAGTCTCACATACTTTGGGCATGTTATTAGGAAGGACCAATTTTTAGAGAAGGATATACTTGGAAAGGTGGAGAATCAATGTAACAGAGGAAGACCTTCAGCAAAACAGATTGACACAATGACTGCAGCGATGGGTTCAAGCGTTAGGAGTGATGAGGTTGACACATAGTAGGGCAGAGTTCAGATCCATTGTGCTTAGGGTCACTATGAGTTGGAGTTGACAGCATATTAGCAGCAACAATGTTTCACCATTGTTTACTCTGAAGAGTACCCTTATTGTACTGGAAGACAGATTTGTTCTTTAGGAAGTCCATGGTACATACAATACTCTGCCAATACCTATATTATTAGTTGGAATAGACTAGAAGGCTATACGTTTCCTATTATGTGTATAATACCATTTGGGAAATAGGATTTTCTCATTGTTCTAGAAGGAGGTCATATCAGTGTTAGGATGTGTTTTAGAACAATTACTTTTCAGATCTGCAAAAAGCCTATCAATAACCTTTTGAAGATAGAATTGTTTTGTGATTTGATAATTTTGTTGAAACTGTGTTTTCACTAGTGGGAATCATAGAGAACATGAATTAAAGTAATAAAACACTACAATGAATGAAATGAAGTGAATCAAATGAATACAATTTAAAAAACAAACATAAAATGAGCAAAAACATTTATAAAGAATATGAACAAAACCAAGTTTTAGAGGTAATATGGTTAGTGGGACACATATTGATGCAATTAGTGGAATACACATTGATGCGATTAGTGGGACACATATCCCAATAGGTGCTGGAGCTGGTGACGTGACTTTTAAAAAATGTTTTTATTTTTCTGTGTGTGTATCATCAAATCAGATCCAACTAGTACAGGAGGAGATTGCCCCTCCTTCTCCAGTGGAGCATCTGGTGGATTTGAACTGCTTGCCTTCAGGATTACAATGCAGCTTTTTGCCAGTAGGCCGCCAGAGCTCCCTGAGGTGACTTTTAGATTCAGTTATACATGATCCCACAAGATGGCAGAATGCAGGATAAGACCCAAAACCTGTTGAGGCAATTCCAACTCATAGCAACCATCCATTGGGTATTTGAGGCTGTCAGTCTTTTAAAGAACATCCTCTTTCTTTCCTGAGCAGTTGGTGGATTTGAATTTTTGATATTTTAGTTAATAGCACAGCACATTACATACTATACCAAGGCTCCTTGTATGGAACCACTAAATTACAGAGGCAGAAAATGTAAGTGAACACCATCCCAGGAGTCATAAAAAGGTGAAGCAACATGTCAGGAGGTTGCGAAGATAGATGCCACATGAACTTCATCAAATAATTGAGGAACAGAAGTGAAAAAAGACAAGAAGGTTTCCCAACATAGAAAGCTTTCTCCTAGAACCAGTGCCCTGAATTCAGATTTCTAATCTCCTTAAATGTGAGAATGTAAAACTTTTGCTTGTTAATGCCCGTTATATCTCTATATCAGATAACTTAGATGGAATTGGCAATTAGAGTCCTCAGAACTA
The DNA here is from genome assembly GCF_000299155.1 of Elephantulus edwardii. Taxonomy (NCBI): domain Eukaryota; kingdom Metazoa; phylum Chordata; class Mammalia; order Macroscelidea; family Macroscelididae; genus Elephantulus; species Elephantulus edwardii. The sequence goes on along the minus strand of NW_006399824.1, from coordinate 11,660,095 downwards.
AGTCAATAATTAATTACAAAGAAAATTCATTCCTATCAGTCAGAACCAATTAAACTCTCTACTGGGTCTCTGAGGCTGTAAATTTCGTGGGAAGAGAATGGCCATCTTTCCTCCGCAGAGCTACTAGTGGATTGGAATCACTAGAGAGTCATGGGCTTTGGGTTAGACAGGCAACTCTTATGGACTATGTCACCAGCGCTTTCGAAGCCAATAATAATGTAGCTAGTAAAGCCATTAATGGTACATAACCCTCATTGAGAACTTGGAGTCCTTATGTGTTGCAAACAGTTAATAATTACCGCTAGATTCGGATTTTTTTTTTAAGGTATAATACTGATGGTGTTAAAAAGAAAACAAAACCAAAACCCCAATAATGGTGGTGTTATGTAGGAGAATGATCTTTCTTTCAGGAAATTCAGGCTTACATGTTCAAGCATATTGGATAAAATGTCATAATGTCTATTAATGGTGTGACAAAATCAGCACTTACACATTTGTAGCAAAAAAAGTGTATCTGGCAAATTATTAACAATTGTTGAATCTAGTTTTTCCTGTACATTATTCATGAATCTTTTGAGTGTGCTTGGGGAATTTTGAGTTTTAAAAAATATTTTATTGTGACTGGCGTGTAAGTTTATTGAGTAAATTGATTTTCCATTAAAGAATTCACACTCATTTTATATCCTGTCACCGACTGCAGTCCCCACAAGTAACAGACTTCTTCCCAATTCCTCTGTGTGTCTACCATTTTCACTGATCTTTCTTTCTTGTCTTCTGGGAATTATCCTTGGGAAAACATTGCTCTTTTGGTTTCTTATGGTTAATTGCTCTAAGGAGTGCACCCCTTCCTGTTGCTACTGTTTACCTTTCTGCTTGTCTGCTATTTAGATGAAAGTTGAGACACTGGTTAGTCAAATCTTGAAAGCCAACTAGGGCCCATAGTCTCTGAGCTTCTACCAACTTTACCAGATCACTAGGCTTTCCTTTTTTTTTTTTTTAATTGGAAATTTTATTTCACATTTTTTCTCTGACTCTATCAAGGACCTTCTACTGTGATCTTTTTCAAAGTGATCAGCATTGGTAGCTGGATGCCATCTAGATATCCTGGTCTCAGAGTGATGGAGACTGAAGTTCATGTGGTCCATTAGTCCTCTACACTGGGAATTTTTACTTTTCTAGAGCTTTTATTTTAGAGGACAATTTACTGTTGAAGGTTCATGCAGATTAATAACTTGCTCGGGGTTTGAGCCTTCACTTCCTTAACCTCTGTGCTCCAATTTTCATGCTGTACTTAGATAATAATAATAATAATACACATCACAGAAGAAAGTTAAAAGGGTTACTTGATAAAATGTTCAATTAAACTGTTTAGAATGGTGCGTGATGTATACATATTTGAATCCATAATTAGCAGTTAGGAAGAAATCACTATGTGTACAATGAACCCTAGTCCTGGGAGAACATGGCAAAGTAATCGTTTACGTGGCAATTAATTTTTCCAGAGTAAATCCCAGGAAGTGCCTAATCAAGAAGCCTTCACCTATTCTTTTTCCCCTGAATATTTTAAAATATTCATCATAATCTTATTTCAATCATTGTTCATTGAGATTGTATTCGGAATGTTGTTGCATCATCTTAAAACTTGCTTTTTGGAAAACCTATGTGTAGGACAGAATAAAGAAAACTTTTGTCTCAGGGCAATTTCATTGCTTAAGAAAGCCATGCTTGGATAATCATAGGGTCACACAATGTGATGGGTGGAGGGAGGGGTGGATTAATGAAATTGGAAATATCAGTGTGAAAAACAATGTATATGAACTTTGCAGGTAAACCAGTATAAATAAAAATTTTATATTAAAAAGTCATAGTTCAGTATCAAATACACCTTCAGTTCTAATGTAGGATAATGCTAAATATAGATTTTACCACTCAAATTTTTACTTAATACTTAACTTTCCTGGACAAAGTAATTGCCTCAATCAAAGGAGAGCCATATTAGTTATTATTTTAAGCTTTTGACCTGTATACTCATAATAGGAAACAAAGTCTTGGGGTCTATTGTTGTTGTTGTTGTTAAGTGCCGTTGAGTAGCAGGCAACTCATAGTGACCCTATGAAGGAGAGTCCTCAATGCTTGGGTGTCTCTCATCCTCTCTGCAGGTTCCAGGCAAGCTGTTACGGAGGTGGATGCCACTCCTCCTTCCAAAGGGGTCTATGAGAGTGCAAAGAAATGATTTCTTCACTTTGAGTGTGGTGAGGATAAAATTTTACAGTACATGTCCAATTTCCCTCTCTTCTATACTGCAGCCTCTAAATATTAGCCATAATTTATACACGCCTTTACAGTTAAATGCCTTTCCATAGCCAATAAAACACAAATAGACATCATTCTGGTAGTCTCTGCTTTCAATCAAGATCCATTTGACATCCATTTGAAGGCCTTCTATGAGGTAGATTGATTCAGTGACTGGGGTAATCGGGGTAGGTGTGTCAGAGACAGTGAGGTTGGCACAGGATAGAGCAGGGTTTAGGGCTGTTGTACATAGGGTCACCACCAGAACTTAAAGTCTTTGCTGAACTACCTAGGTGGTACAATTGCCCTTCTTGAGAAACTCACACATTCACTCTCATTGACATCAAGTCAGATCCATAGCTAAGCCTCTAATGTGTTTTCTGAGGCTGTCAATCACAAGGGAGGGGATTGCTCATCTTACTGCTGCTGAACTGCTGGTAAATTTGAAAGGTGGGTGAGGCTCCACTGTTGGGTTTGTAGTGTAACTCCCTAAGGATTAAGCCACTAAAGCTCCCTAGAATTCAAATGTAATGTCATTGAATTCAAACTGTCTCATAGCTAACTCTGCCTTGGGTTTCCATGGCAGTAAATGGAACTGGAGAAAATAGCTCATCTTTCTCCCATGGGGCAGAGTAACTCTCTTTGGACTGCGCCACCACAGCTTCCTGTTTGAGAAACAGGCATTCTAATAGGGAAAAAAACTCAAACTACAAAAACCCCCCAAACATCCTGAGAGCATCTTACTGCTACTGGGCTCTGCCTAAACTATATGTGACAGACAAGGATTTTTTTTTGGAAAGCTTAAAGAGACAAACTCCATTTCTGCTTCATTTTCTCTCCCTCCCTCTTTTCCTTTCTGTAATGTGTTTCCATCTGCATTTGAATCCCTATCTTAAATTTAATATTCCTTTTATGAAATATTTATCTATGTGCATTTATTTCCATAAAGTTGTCCTGAGACTGTGAGACTTTGATGCATTGTATTCAAGCTTCCCTTAGTATTCGTGTGCTTTCCAGCCACAAGAGGTGGAGAGAATGAAAACACAATGTACCTCAGGGCAAGGAAAAGAAAAAAAAAGGTAAACCAGGCAGTAAAGATGCAGATACAGAGGGGGGCTCTGGTGGCTTAGTGAAAGGGAAGGCATTTACGCTGCCAACCCAAATGTAAGCTTGTTAGGGGCTCCCTGGGAGGAAGTGAACAATCTCCTTTCATGTGATTTTACAGCCTCTGAAAAACCCACTGGAGGATCAGCTATGGGTTGTTTCCAACTCGCTGGTAAACAACAACAACAACAACAACAACAACAACAACAACAACGTTGCAACAGAAATTTTCTCAGTTTATTTGTGGAGAGCCTCCAGGAAGCTGAACCCAGGTAGACCTGGGTCCGAGAGTGGTGTTTCTGCCTGGGAAAGGGGTAGGAGCAGGAAGGCAGGCGTGGTTTCTGGGACTTTCTGGTCTACTTTCAGCCAGAAAGCATCACCTGGGGCACAAACTCTCTAGGGTTTGATGGAAAATCTGAAAAATATCTACTGCTATAGGGAGAGTGAATAAAAAATTGTGTAAGTTGACTTAGAGAATCTTCATCTTAGATCTGGGCAATGATGGCAGAGGTGTCTGCAAGATTCTGTTGTTCTTTTTATCCTTATCAATAGATTATTTTTGATGGGGTGGTGATCCACTAGTGGAAAATTGCACTAAGCAACCTTCTCCATCGATAAGAGCATGTGACCAATGAGGCAAAATTGGCTGGTTAAGGGTTTCTTTGAAAGCATCTTCAGAAGAGGATTCACATAGCCTGCTTTTCATCTAACTAGGTAGGTAATTAGAGCTACAGAATTTGTTTTTTGATCATGATTAGATTAGAAGACAAGTTCTAAGGATAGTGGAGGAAAAAAGATAGGAGGCTGGGAACATTAGAGAACAGCTTTTTGCTTTGTATCACAGATGAATATATGTAATACTGCATAACATATGTTGTTGCTGTTGTGTGCCATCGAGTGATCTACAACTCACAGCAACCTATTGCCCCTTCCTGTACCATCTTCATCATCTTCAACATGCTTGAGCCTATTATAGGTACTGTGTCAATCCATCTGTTTGTTTAGACATATTTTTTTATTATATTCTTTCCTTTTAATGATTATTGGCATATTCGATCAATTGCAGATTGAAAGAGTTACTAAAAATTCCCATTTTCTTTATCTTTGGCAGGCATAGTAATGATGTTGCATAAATTTGAACAGTAGTCATACTAACAAATCTTCCTTGTATATATGTTGATTGCCATTGAGTTGAGCACAACTCATAGAGACCCTATGGACAAAATATCTGAAGCCTTTTTATCACTATTGTTGTTTCTCAAAGTTCATCGTTTTCAGAGGCATGTTGTTTAGGAAGTGGATGCCACTTCCTGCTTCCTGACATTGTACTTTGGGAAAGATCTTAAAATTGTCTTCTTTGATGATTGATAGGCTGCCATTTCACTTTAATTTGTCATTGCTAATGCTGTTACTTGAAACTGAGGAGGACCTGAAGTGTTTGCTTCAGGTTAAGGACTACAGCCTTCAATATGGATTGAAACTCAACATCAAGAAAACAAAGATTCTAACCACTGGGCCAATTAGCAGCATCATGATGGATGGTGAAGAGATTGATATTGTTAATAGTTTTAGTTTGATTGGCTCCATAATCAACACTCCTGGTACCAGCAGCCAGGAAAAGACGAATTACATTGGAAAAATTCTACTGTCAAGGACCTCTCCAGAGTACTGAAGAGCAACAATGTTAGTGTGGAGATTTGGGTGTGCCTGATCCAGTCAGGAGACTAAGATGTGCCTGATCCAGGCCATGGTCTTCTTAATTAGGTGGTATCAGAAAGCTGACAATGACTAGGGAGGACAGAAGGAGAATTGATGTTTTTGAGCTATAGTGCTAGAGAAGAGTATTGAATATACTGTTAACTGCTAGGGAAACAAACATATTCATCTTGGAGAGGTTGAAACCAGGCTGCTCCTTGGAGGCAAAGATTCTGACATACTTTGGGCATGTTGCAAGAAGGAACCAGTTTTTGGAGAGGGACATTATGCTTGGGAGAGAGGAGGGACAGCACAGGAGGGGATGACCTTCGATGAGATGGATTGACTCAGTGACTGGAGTAATGGGGGTAAATGTGTCAGAGACGGTGAGGTTGGCTCAGGTTAGAATAGGGTTCAGAGCTGTTGTACATAGGGTCACTATGAGTCTCAGACAACTGGATGACACATAACAACAACACCAACAACAAACAACAATGCTGATATTTGAAATTCCTAGTGGCAGAGCTTCTAGTATCATGGCAACATGCAAGCCATCACAGACAAGCGGTGACCTTTGTATGTGGCCAAATATGTATCCTGAAAGTGAAATCAGATGGTTCTTTATTGGTCTATTTTTGTATTACCATGGCATATTGTTATTTACTTTTGATATTTTATTGCGGCTTGGGTGAAAGTTGGCAGAGAAAAATGAGATTCCCATTCACCAATTTATGTTTTAATTACAAAATATAGTTCTAATCCCTCAGTGTAACAGTGCTGTTTCCCACTTTGTTCCCAGGTTCTTTGTTTCCATCTACTTCTTTCTTGCCATCTGAACTTTGTTTTGGGGCAAATATTGTCCTTTTGTTCCCTTACGGTTGGTTGTTCTGAGAACCTGCTCCATGTGAGTGTTATGGTCTGTGTGTTGTTTGGCAGAAAAGTGACATCGAAAAGTTACAGATTTGAAGGGAGTCTAAGAGGCAAAGTCTCAGAAATTCCACCAGTTTCTGTCAGACCACCAGGTTTGCTGTTTCCTTAAATTTTGTTCTACATATTTCTGTCCAGGACCATCTGTTGTGATCCTCATCAGAGTGGTCAGTAGTGGTAAGTGGGCATCCTCTCATCCTCCTGGTCTTGGGCTGGTGAAGACTCTGATTTATGTGACCCATTAGTTCTTTGGAATGTTTTCTTGAGTCTTTGATTACTTTCATCCCCCACTGAGTTACTGAGGCTCTAAATTGTCACAGAAGGTCCTGTCCATCTTTCTTTGGTGGAGGTATTATGGGATTTGCCTTGCCATATATGTGTGACTGTTGAGTTAGCAGTGTAGCTTGCTATGGACTACTCCACCAGAGCGCCACACTCACTGAAGTAGGATGTAAAACATCAAGCTAATGATGTTCCCTGAGACTATGGTCCTGTGCTGTGGAATAGTCTTACTTGGATTCTGTCAATAATCAATAAATTATATTCTACACTAAGGCAGACTTAGCATGTTTGTTTTTTTTTCTGAATTCTTCTGAAAGTCTGATTCTTAAGAACATTCTAAGCAGTTAACACAAAGTTTTTAGAGTTAGTCATATAGGTATATTTCTATTTTGATCTAGAAGGTCAATTTCAAGTTTGGGTTTTTTAGTTTCTCATTAATTCACTCAATCCTTTTTCTAAACTGATGAACTTTTAGGTCCTTTGCTTTCCTTGGACTCATGCTGAGTTAAAAGAAATTTCATGCCACCATTCATTCAACCATTTTACTTTCCCCTTTTTATTTAATGTAGCAGGAAAGGCACAGAATTTTTCAATCATGAAAACCTAAGACATCAAAGAGTATTTGAATTTCATGATCTTAGGGGAAATCCTTCTCCAATGAAAAAGATTCAGAGTGAACTCCCTGAAAATGTAACAATGAGCTACTTCTGCAAGTAGCTGATTGCTTCATTCCTTTTCTAAGTTTATATCCAACCTTTTAATTTACCATTTAAAATGGTTGAGGGATATTATCATCTCTGAATGTTTACCTTTGCTAAAAAGAAACCTAAGGCACATTTGATCTGAAATATCAAACATATAATCAGAGCCATTCATTCCAGGCAATGATTCTCAGAGATCATCTCTTGAAGGAAAATGATGGTGTTCTCCATCATCAATGGTTTTAAATAAGAGAGAAAACATAATCCTCTCTTTTGTGCTGGATTGTTTCCAATCACATGGGAATCAATTCAGCCTCCTTGCATGGTCTCTTTTGCATAACAAAGAAACTGAGTTCCCAGAGCGCCCTTCTCTGTAGGACTCCCTGGGTTGAAATGTGCCCATGACAAGAAACTGGAAAGTAAAAGGGGAGACTATATTCTCTCATGAGGTTATGAAAGTAGACAGAAGTTATGAAGTTTGAAACAGCTTCTGAGTGAGCTACTTGTAAAGACATTCCTTTTTAATGATTTTGAATTTTGTTCTTCATTTTTCTCTCCCACTCTGTTTGGGACCTCACTAGAGGATCAGCTCTAGGTTGGTTTTTATTCAATAGCACACAACAACAACAACAACATAGTGTTCCCAAGTACAGTTGTTGTTGTTATGTGCAGTCGAGTCCTTTG
>NW_006399824.1:11611227-11643765 GCF_000299155.1 Elephantulus edwardii | reverse complement strand
AAGAAAAATTTTTTTAAAGAACATTTTTAAAGAACAATTTGGGAGACTAAAAGTACAAACCAAGTTATCAACCATGTTGATTCTCCTGAAGACTCTGAGAAACAGTTAGTTACCCATCTTCTAGTTTCTGGTAGCTCCTGGCAATCCTTAGTGTTCTTCGATGTGCAGCTGTGTCTCCTTATGCCTTTCCATGAACTCTCTCCCTCTCTCTCCGTTTGTATCTGTTCTCTTCTTACAGAGACACCATTTAGACAGGAATAAAACCCACTTACTTCCATATAACCTCATGTTATTATAAATGATAGATAGCATTGTCAAGACTACTTCCCAAACAATGCCACATTCCTGGTTAGAGAGTCTGTTGTTGTTATGTACCATCAAGTCACCTGCAACCCATAGCAACCCTAATACAGCGGTTCTAAAGCCTGCCCTGTCCTGAGCCAGTCTCACTGATTCCAAGACACCTACTATCATTGCCTTAGCGCTGTCCCTCCAACCTTCTGAGCATGATGTCCTTTTCCAAGGACCAGTTCCTTCTGACCATGTGCCAAAAGTATATGAGATTGAGCTTTAAAACCCTAGCTTCCAAGGAGAAACTTGGTTTCATCCTCTCTAAGACAGACCTATTTGTTTCCTTGGCGGCCCATGGTATGTTCAAAGACTCCTCCAGCACCACAAGTCAAAGGCATAGGTTCTTCTTCTGTCATCCTTAGTCATTGTCTAGCTCTCTAATGCATAGCAATTAATTGCAAAGACCATGGCCTGGATCAGGCATATCTTAGTCTTTAGACTGACATCATTGCTTTTCAGTACTCTGGAGAAATCCCTGATAGATAGTTTAGGACCCCGTGTACCTTTTTGAATATGCATTTCAGTCTATAACACCCTTCATGATAGTTATTTTAGTTTTGTTTGTGTATCAGCCTTTTTTTACTTTTCTGACATTTTCCTATATTGGGGTTGAAATTCTGCAGTGTGATGGCGGAAGGTAGAAGAGATTCAAGAGCCAACATCTAAATATGCTGGTGAAAGTGAGAGAGTGAACATTTGGAATTTGGAAATGACAGTTGGAGGAAGTCCAGAGATGGTGTAGGGCTGAAGAGAAAAGATTTTTAAAAAATTGTTTGTGTATGTTTAGGGTTTGCTGAACAAAGAAATGTGAACTGAGCCAAAGGACAAGGTTGATTAAATGATGAAAGACTCTGGAGAGGTTTATCTGCTCAGGGGTGTTTACATTTCAGAAAATGATGATACCCGTGACCCTGGTGAAGGGACTATGTATTTAGAGATGTTTATCTTTTTCTAGAGATGTTTATTTATAATCCAAAGGATTAGAACTGGAAATCTTTGCCCTCTCTTACAGATATTTACCTCTCAGGAGAGCAGAGGTGACAGATGGTTTTCTCCTGTGTAAGCTCCCAAATTCATGTCTTTTGGATTCTTTTCGTATTGTATAGATAGACTCTGTTATATGAAGGATGATATCTAGCTCTCAGGATATCACCTTAGAAGGAAGAAGAATTGAGGCAAAGAAAGAACTGATACAGTTATTGATCTAAGTAATGTTAATGCAATAACTGCTTCTCATGTCAACTTCCAGGACAATAGAAATAAGGATAGATATTTAAAAATGATCAAGCAATAAGAGGTACACTATAAAAACTGAAATGACAAAAATTGTGTGATAGATGTATCTACAACAAAAAGCAACTATTGAAGCTGCCTGAGTCCAGGGTATGGGTTTGGTTTTTTTGGTTTGAAAATTTAGAGTTATGGGATCACAGATAATTGGCCCAATAGCTTTCTTAATGTTCTGTTCAGTCTCCTAGTTCCTTGACTATTGCCTAGGATATTAGTAGGTTGCCAGGGGCGTCCAAGGTACAGTTGGTCTCTATTTGCCTGGAGTATCAAAAGAAAAGTAAAGTAATGGTGCCTGGTTACCATTAAGAAGTGTTTTGATTAAAGATTTTATATATAAATCGTGACTAGAAAGGGGAAAATGAAGAATAGAGTTTCATATTACAAAGGAATCATGACTTTTTGGTGTCTTGGAGATGAAGCTGAACACCTAAGACTACTGCACTGAGACAATTGTTTGTTTTTTAATCTGAGACAATTGTTAAACCTGAAACTACAATATCCCCTTTAGTCTTGCAGACATGACATAATAATTACCTTAACTAGTAAAGAATGTCTGCTTTGAAAATGTGGTTTTTAGAGAACTAGTGGATAAAATTAACAATTGCAACTTGAAAGATTAGATAGGAAATTTAGAAGGCAGTGAATTCGGAAAAGGAAATTGAGAATGGATAACTTGAAGAAAGCAGTCAATGTTATTGAATATATAGGAATTGTTGAATTAGTGTATGTTTGCAGTATATATTTTCAGCAACAACAGAAATGTTGAAGTAAATTAGATAAAAAATCAAATACTAGAATAAAAATAAAATACAGATAGGCATGTGATAAAACATTTTCATTAAAAAATGACCAAGTAATAGACCATTAGTCTATCAATATGTAATGCAATGACTTAAATATTGCTGTGATGTTGAAAGCAATACTTTTGGTATTTTGAATACCAGTAGAGTCACTGATGGTGGACAGGTTTCAGTGAGTTTTCATACTAAAAGAGACTGGGAAACAGGGTTCATAGTCTACTTCTAAAATAGTTGAGCAGTGAAAACCTTATGAATGGCAGAGGAACACTGATGTAGTATTGGAAAACAAGCACTGAAAATATGGCCAGAGATGAGTTCTGTCCTCAAAACAATCTACCTTAGTGACATGGAAAGAGTAAAGCTTTCAGAACCTTCATTTGCTGACAGACTATAATTTGTTAATATGACATGACTCAAAATGGGGAGAATAAAGCACAAATATCCAATAGAAATCAGAATAAATCAAGGAAAATGAGAAGATATGAAAAAATAAAATGGAATGCATAAAAATAGACATCCTAAATATTAGTGACAGAAATGCACTGGTATTGGCCATTTTGAATCTGACAATTATATGGTACAATATGCCAACAATGACAAATAGCAAAGGAAGTGTGTTGCATTCATTATGAAAATGTACATTTCAGTCTCTTTCCTCCCGGAAGCATGCCCTAAGCTTTGGGTCCACCCTTGACTTTTCAGGGTGTTCCCCCTCCTTTTATTTACTTTTCTCTTTAATTCTTCAGCCTGGCCTACCTTTATCTAACACCAACTATGCCTTTCTTGCATTACCTTAATAAAATTTTTTCACTTGTTTGATAAATTAAAAAAAAAATTACATTTCAAGACTTATCCTGAAGTACAATACTAGGATAATAACCACATGCGTACAAGGAAGACCTGTTAACATATTTATCATTTTAATTTATGCACAAACCATGAAAGCCAAAGATTAAGAAATTGAGAATTTCTATCTACTCTTGCTGTCCAAAATTTATGATTAGAATGCAAAAGTTGGAAAATATATTGATGATAGAGACATCATCAGAGATTTGATAATAAAATCAATTTTTTTTTGTATGACCAACACTTTATTTAAATACTTTCTTTAAAAAAACCCCTCAATGGTAGCTGTTCATGTGGACCTCATCAGATGGAACACATAGACATCAAATAGGTGACGTTTGTGCAAAGAGATGATGGAGAAGCTCAGTATCATCAGTCAGAACAAAGCCAGGGACCAACTGTGAAACAAACCATCAATTGCTAAGAATTAATTAGTTGAAGCAGAGGAATGAAAACAAGTCCACAATAGGGAAAATAAGATCTTGAGTATATTCCATCTGAATTTAGAGATTACTTAAAGAAGAGATTTGATATGTTGAATACTTGAAGATTAGTTGAGTTGTGGAACAAAATCAGATTTTGCTGGCTCACATTTATTTTGCTGATTTAGTAAATACTTAAGCAGATACTGGATTAAGTTTGATCAAGACACAGAGGGAGAAGCCACTGATTATGGCTTGGAGGTAAATGGAATTAAGAATTCACCAAGAGTGGTAATTAGACTCTTAAAATAATCTTCAGGATTATTCAGGATCATCACAACAATCTTCAGGAGTGTGTGCGTGTTAACAGGCTTGCTCAGCGGCTGACAGATAAGGTGGGAAGTTTGAGTCTACCAAGGTGCAGGATTGAGAGAGGGTGAACTTTGCCAGAATATCCGTATATATTTGATGCAGGTTACATCCCCAAGGAAACTTCCCTTTTGATTGATTGGGTGTTCACAGAACATTACAAAATAGAGAATGATTATATAATAGCTGCTAAAGCACAGGGAGCTCTTTATGGAAACAGACTGCCCCATTGTTCCTCCGTGGCGTGGCTGATGAGCTCCAACCACTGACCTCTTCTTTACCAAACCCGTTAATGACTGTGCCACGGTGTCACAAATTCAAGATTCAAACTCAAAATCATTGTCATCACATCAGAACTGACACTTTATTGGGTTTTTGAAGCTGTATATTGAAAAGGAAAGAGATTGCCCATCTTTCTCCCACACAGGCAGCTGATGGTTGATTCCAAAGAAGAGCAGCAATGCAGCTCCTTACCGTTTATGCCATCAGAGTGTCCTCAAATTCAAGTTTAGAGAACTTAAGTAAATAGCTAAGGAAATACAACTGGGAAACAACAAAGGGTTTCAAATGTGTTTGCTTTGGTTTCAAACCCATACTTTTCCCATTATACATAGGTCTTTCCATGTGTGACTCTGTCTTGAATGGAAGTGGGAATAAGATACCAAGGGTTATAGTTAAAACCTTCATGTGTTTTTATTTATTCTTGATGATAACACAGTGACACAGAAATTCAGAGTGTAATGAGTCCAGCACAGTACTCTCCTTCACCTGTGCCACACACAGACTCTGCTCTGTACTCTGCAGTGTCTACTTTTCACAGGATGTTGGATTTTGGAGTCAGAAGGCACCTGGAAATCTTTCTCTTTTTCCAGGATGTGGTCAAACATACTGTTTGTATGTAACACAGTTCTCAATTCTGGCTTCACATTAGAAGCACATGGGAATTTTAGAAAGAAACCGAAGAGTCTGTTTTGATAGAGTCCTCCCTACATGCAACTTGGGTTGAGGACCACCCAAGATTATCTATAGAACTCACTTCCATCTGCTCTTTCTGAAAGTTGGGTCTCATATCCATCTCTGTTCTTTGGATATGTCTCACTTCCTCCATGACTTTTCAATGAATATAATATGTTGTGGTTAGATGCCATTGAATCAATTACAATTCATAGCAACCCTATGAACAACAGACGTAACCTAGCCATATTCTGTGCCATTGTGACATTTCCATCATGCTCAAATCCACCCTTGTTGTCATTGTATTGATCTACCTCATGAAAGTTTTCTTCTCTTTCTCTGACCCTCAACCTTTCCCAGAATGATTTCTCTTTCCAAGAACTGGCCACTTCTGACTCAAAGTCAGTGAGACAACTATAATTTGAGATTTCATGATAACAGCTGAGACAAGGAGTCTGAAGCTTTGTCTGATATATTTTGTGCATGTTGCAAGGCTGGACCTTGAAGAGGGACGTCATGCTTGGGAGGGTGAAGGGACAGTGCGAGAGAGGAAGATTTTTGATGAGGTGGATTGATCAGTGACTTGGGTAATGGGGATAGGTGTGTTGGAGACAGTGAATTGGAACAGGATAGAGCAGGGTTTAGGGCTATTGTATGTAGGGTTGCGATGAATTGCAGGTGACTTGATAACAACAACAAGGTAACCTGGTAACAACAACAACAACAACAACATCATCATCATGATGTAAATGGTGTTCAAATTCAATATTGAATTCAATATTGTGGGTAAGAGTTGTCATACTTTTTGTTTTTTCAGCCTTAATTTCCATTCTATCATAGAGATGCTTGTTCTGGTTTTTCAATTGTGGGTCAATATAAAAGCCAATTAGTAATATTAATTTGTGTGGTTTGTCTTCTCTCTGTTAAGGTTTTGATTCATATACTAAAAATATGATTAATATACTAAAAGTATACTTCTGTCTTTTATTGTTACCTTTTGTTTCAAAATGCCTTACCCACTCTCACCACGTCCATTCAAACTTTCTGCCTCATTTGTTTCTGTCTTCATGAAACTTGGTTTATATTCTAAACATATCACCAGAGTACACAGTGGAATAAACTTTTTGAGAGTCCTTATTTCTCCTGGGTGAATGAAGGAGTTGAGAGTAATTTTGCCTGTGTATCTGTTGATCTTTTTCAGCTTTTTCTATTCAGGGTTCAAACTTTATCTTTTTAAGGAGGAGAGGAAAGAAGAATCTACTCCTATATCTCAAATGCCGTATATGGAAATGGCACAGTCATGTTCAACACTTACATTTAGGAGTGAGTGGATGGGGCTGTAAATGTTCTGACTTTTACATGATGAAAGCTGTATACTATAGAAGTATACATATTATTTCATAATTATAGCTATTTAATATAGAAAGCAGAACAGGAATTTTGGTGTATTACTAGGAGAAATGCTGCCACAGTCTTTCTACTTAGTTGTTGTTGTTGATTGCCATCGAGTTGAGCACGACTCATAGTGACTCTATGAACAAAAGGCCTGAAGCCTTTCTATAACTATTGACATTTATCAAAGCTCATAAAGTTTCCAGAGGCATGTTGTTTAGGAAGTAGATGCCACTCCTGCTTCCTATCTATATACCTGGAAATCTATGTTTGTTAATGAATACTTGTCTATTCTTTTTTTTCTTTTAAAATATGGTTTCATTCAAGATTGGTAGCCATTAGTGTTATAGGAAATAAAAATAAGGCGATAATGATTTGTTCCGCCTTCAAAGTGCTTTTCCATCCATGGAAAGAACTTGAAGAACATTTAGAAATGGTGATCTAATTAATTCCAGCCACAAGATTTTTGGGAGTACTGGCACACATATGCGACGATGTTCATAGACAGCCAAAGGGCTGCAAAGAAATGTTAAGCAAATACCACAAAAAAATCAACTTAAAAAAAAAAAAATCATTGCATTGTGTGCCTATGTGGACATGTATTTAATGAAATCATTTGCACATTTGCCTACCTAAAAAAACCTCAAACAAAAGCCCCCAAACAAAACAACCCCCAGTATCTATTACATAAATTATTAATTCAGTCTCTTTGACTTCTTCTCCACTCCCATTCATTGCTGTAGAGTTGGAACTGACTCAGAATTGACTCTTCATTGGGTTACCGACGCTGTGCATTGCACATGAGGGGATTGATTGATTACCCACCTCTCCACCCCCTGCAGAGAAGCTGGTGGATTCTAACCCCCAGTGAAGTGCTGCCTTTGAGTTAACAGTGCAACTCTCTACACATTATCCACCTTCAGGGAGTTCATGAACCCCTAAAATGAGTGCAAATATTTCATACACATGTATGAATTTTTCTGAGGAAAGAATCTATAATGATGTCAATCATAGCTCTTATTTGTAGAATACAAAAATCAATGCTGGCTAGCTTAGGTAGAATAGCTGGGTTTTTTTGAAGTCATTAGAAGTGGCAGAAAGATTAAAAAAACCAGGCTAGGAAAAAAGGAGCAGATGTGCAACAAACCCAACAGAAATCCAGGCACAGGATGAGTTTGGTTGGGAGGAAAGGTCTTCTGCTACGGGACTCCTGGGGCTGCCATTGCTGAACTTTCAGTGTCACTATGGGCAATCTCTAATTGTCCTGACGTCTTTGCGTCTTTCCCTGAAGACTCAGAACCCTGAGTTGGAGTATCTGATTGGCAGAGTCTAGGTCATGTGATGCCCTCAGTCATCTGGAGGTTGTTGTTGTTAGGTGCCATCAGATACGCCCCATAGTGATACTATGAAAAACAGATCTGAATCCTGTCCTAGCCTATGCTATTCTCACACTTCCTTACTATGAAAAACAGATCTGAATCCTGTCCTAGCCTATGCTATTCTCACACTTCCTTACTATGAAAAGCAGATCTGAATCCTGTCCTAGCCTATGCTATTCTCACACTTCCTTACGCATTAAACCCCATTGCAGCAGTCACGTGTCAATCCACCTGGTTGAGGGTCTTTCTCTCCTTTGGTGACCCTCTTCCTTTCTGAGTATCATGTCCTTCTCCAATAAATAGCCTCCTTTCCTAGCTACATGCCCAAATATGTGAGGTGAAGTTTCATAATCTTTGCCTCCAAAGAAAACTCTGGCTACACTTTCTCCAAGATGTATTTGTTTGTTCTTTTTGCAGTCCATGAGAGGTTCAGGACTCTTCTCCAATCTGGATGTGGGAGCGTGGATATGGCATGCCTCAAGATTTTTGCAACACAAGGCAAACTCAGCCCCTATCAAGACTCACTCAAGATCTACCTAAAATGTGAAGAATGGTAGATATTGGTTAACCTGAAAATCAAAGTTTACTTCAATTGTGTATTTTAAATTCTCAAAGGGATCTATAGATCAAAAGAAACCGAAAGCTAACTACCACTGATAAAATGATGCTATAGTTACTTTTTAAAAATTTTAATGTACGTAGTTTTGTTATTGTTGTGTGCTATTGAGTCAGAATCCACTCATAACTGACTCTCCAGCAAGTTTTCACAGGAAGAGATTGCACATTCTTTTCCTATGGAGTGGCTGGTGCATTTGAACTGCATACCTTTTGGATTATAGTGCAACTTAGATTCTTAGCACTAGGCACCCAGAGCTCCCTTAATAGACATACCAGACAAAACTCATATGAAAAGTTTAAAATAAAAATATAGGCCTGTATCTTGCCTTTTCTTTGTTATAACTATTTTGCAATGCTTAAAAATTCTTCATAAGGAAAATTTCTTTTTACGGAAAACTTTTTATGGTGCTTTGAGTGAAAGTTTACAGAGCAAACTGGTTTTCTACTCTATATACCATGCTAATGGATAGGAAGACTCAATATTGTGAAAATGATAATTCTACCAAAAGCAATCTACAAACTCAATGCCATTCTTCAAAGAGATGAAAAAGGCAATTTCTAATTATGTCTGGAAAGGAAAAAGAACCTGAATAAGCAAAGCACTACGGAAAAAGAAAAATAAACTAGGAGACATCAAACCCCCTAATCACAAAGCCATAGTATAGCTATAGTAATCAAGACAGCATGGTATCGGTACAGTAACAGACAAAAGGATCAATGGAATAGAATTGAGAATCCAGAAATCAACCCATCTCCCTATGGTCAATTGATCTCTGACTAGCAGTTGTTGGATACTGTAGAGTCAGAATCAACTCATAGCTGACCCTCGACTGGGTTTTCAGAGGCAGTTAATTGCATGGGATGAGATTGCCCATCCTTCCGTGGAGCAGCTGGTGGCCTTGAACTGTATGCCTTTGGGATTGCAACACAGCTTCTTGCCGCTAAGCCATCAGAGCTCCCTTTCCACATATATTGGGTAAATGAATTTTTTTACAGCATATTGTTTCATTAATTTCAATATATAGAGAAATTTTTGTTTTTTTTTCTTATGTTATCTGAATCTTAATGTTAAGCAAAGAATAGATGGTTGATCAATAATTTACATCAATAGTACCATTGTTTTCCTAAAAGCTTATTTTATGGAACTATAACACTATACAACTATACAATATGGATGAGTCTGGAAGACAATGTTGTTTGAACCGACCCATAGGTGACCCTCCAGTGGGTTTTCAGACAGTTAATCACAAGGGAGGAGATTGACAATCCTTTTCTCATGGAGCAGCTCGTGGCTTCAAATTGTATGTCTTTGGGATTGCAGCACAGCTTCATGCCATTAGGCTACCAGAGCTCCCTCTGGAAGATATGCTGAGTGAAATACTTCAGTCACTAAAAGGCAATTACCGCATAAGACCGAGGTGGGGGTCCTGGGGTGAAGAACAGGAAACATTTGGATAGATAATGAATACGGCACTGGAATAGATGAAGGAAAGGACTATCTGAACGGAATGGATGATCAGTCATTATATGTATGACAATTAACAATTTGGAAGAAGATGTGCATTACAAAGTGAATTAGAGGAGAAGGAGGGAAGAAAATGTCTATCAATGAATGAATGAATTTTCTGTAAACTTTCACTAAAATTACCAAATAAAAAACAAAGCAAAAAGTTATACTTCAAAGTATACTGGTCCAATAGAGATTAGTGGAGCCTCGAAGACCACGGCCTTCAGTCATCCTCAGAATCTAGAAAAATACTTACTCCATCCAACTCACCTTTCAGCCAAATAGTTTCACCCTTTGAGACAGACTTAGAAGGTTACCAGTGCACTGGGTAGGCCCTTATTCCTTAAGATCAACCATAAGATCAAAACAGCAAAATTTGCCCAAAGCTCAAGCACATGAAATAGAAGGGAGTAGGATAGAAAGATTAATGGAAGGATGAAGAGTGATTACATTATGGGTATTGTAATTAATCTTCTAAAACAAAATGTGTATGGTTGAATGGAAAACCAATTTGTGTTGCAACCTTTCCCTGAAAGACAATGAAAAATGTATTGGAATTTTAACACTTAGCAGATTGAAACTTAAAGCAGAAAGCGGGCTTATGGTCTTTCTTTTCTTGTTTGCTGTTAAAATAATTTAATTTTAATTAATTGATTGATTAGGCTTTTCTAGTTTGGCTCCCCAGTTTAATGTGGGAGCTCTGGTGGCCTACTGGTAAGAAGCGGCACTGTAATCTGAAAGGCATACTGCAGGGGGAGGACGGACAATCTCTTCCCATGTGGTTTCCTGTCTCAGAAAACCTACTAGAGAGTCAGCTATGGGTAGGTGACACAATAAGAGTTTGACTAGTTCAGCTATACCTTTAGAGTGGTGGCATTATGTGCTGTCCAGTCACAGCTGACCCTCCAGTGTATTTTCAGATGCAGAGAATAGCACATCTGGTGGATATGAACCAGGAGCATTTGGATTGTAGCATAGCTTTTTACCACCAAATCTCCCCTTGCTACACCTTTAACAGTACTGAATTAAATGGAAATGTGCTTTGTGCTTAGAATCCTTTCACATAGAAAGTTTTCAATTCTAGCTACATATCAGAATTACCTGCAGAAATGTAAAAACCAACCAAACAGAAAAACTTCACCTGGGACCTTGGTGGCTAGTGTGTAACATGTGGGCTGCTAAACAAAGAACCATAGACAGTTTCCTCCTGTAACGATTTACAGCCTTAGAGACCTGGAGGAGCATCACTGTGGGTTAGAACTGACTAGAAGACAGTGGGTTTTCAAACAAAAATGTCTCAAGGTAGGATATCATCATTTTAGAATATAATTCCTGATGATTCTAACAGGTGGGTAAGCCATGAACTACTACTGAATTGGATGATTATAAAACCAAAATAAAAGCTGGTTGCAAGCAAGTTGATTTTGACTCATGAGGAACCCTGGTGTGTGTCAGTAAACTGCCGCATGCTTCATAGGCTGTCAGAGGCTTGAACCACCAATGTTTAGGTTAGTAGCCAAGTGCTCAGCCATTTGCACTACCCAAGGATGAACCTCCCCCCTCCCTTGCCAAGTTATGTTGAATTATACAATGTGGTGTGCAGCTTATTATCTGTGTAGCTTTGGAGATAGATGCCAGTTAACCTCTCTCAACTTCTTTTTCTCTCCACAGTAAAATGAGAATTTTTCCTCAACTGTGAAACGGATCTTAGAATGTGCTTCATGAAGTTGTTTTAAGGATTACAAGAGATTCTGTTTGTTGTTATATGTCGTGAAGTCTCTTGCAAATCATAGCGACCGTTTCGACAATAGCTCTAAACCCTGCCCTATCTTGAGCCAATCTCATTGCCTCCATGACACCTAGCCAGTACCACAGTTACTGAGTCAATCCATCTCATCCAGGGTCTTCCTTTCCTGCATTGTTCCTCAACCCTTCCAAGCTTGATGTCCTTCTCCAAGGACTGGTTCCTCCTGGAAACAAGCCAAAGTCTGTGAGACAGAGATTCTGTTTAGGTAGTGCTTATATATTAAAATTTCTATTGCTCTGTTGTGGTAGATACATAGAGAAAATAAACCCCAAACCAAATCCATTGCTGTTGAGTTGATTCTCACTCAAAGATCCTACAGAAAAAGGGGTTGTCAAGGGTGTAATCTTTCTTTTTGGGAGCAGCTGGTGGGGTTGAAACACCAAGATTTTGGCAAGCACTAAGCTGGACAATTTAACTACTGTGACACCAGGAGTCTTGCACAGAGAAAAAAAATAGATTTACTAAATCAGAAGTCAACAGAGTAATATCTCCCCTTATTTTTTTATTATGTTTTTTCCCTTTTAAAAATTAATTTTAGTCAAAGTTTACAGAGACTTAAGATTTCCATTCATTCATTGTTGCACTTTTCTCCCTGCTCACTCCCTCCCCCCAAATTCACTCTTGTCCTTGAAAAGAAGAAGAAAAACTCTTTCATTGTTATGCTATCCCTCCCCCCCAAGTCCACTCCACTATGCAGCCTACATTCTGGACTCCTGTCATGACAATAATATTTAATCATATATCCCTTTTAGACAGTTCTCTCCCTCATCTGTTTCAATGTAGTATACATTATTTATCCCCCCTTTCTCAATTTCCCCTCAACCCTCATGCCAGTCCTGTTTTACAACAGTGGTACTCTGCAATATTTGTCCTTTGCTGACTGACATATTTCACTCAGCATAGTTTTGGGACTGTTTCTCTCTCTCTCTCCCCTCTTATTTGTATGGTTTTCTCTCTAGAATGAAAACTTGAGATTTGAATTTGGAATTAGTCATCATTTTGAGTTGTCTGTCTTATTATTATTTTATTTCAATACTCACACTCCTATTGTTGCTAATTAGAACTATTTCAATCACATAATTAGACAGGCTAAGTGTTAAGTTAAAGCAAGGAAGTGAACTCTGTCATATTTGCTTAGAGACCACTCAGGGCTCACACATTAAAATGGTTGTTGGACTCCAGGGAGGCGTAGGTATCATTTGTGAAGGGCATCTCTGTATCAGCTGGAAACATGTTCAGATATCTCTTTGCATTTGGTTTGCTACTAGAAATGCATAAAAAACCAAATACATGTCACATTGCTATTTGGTGTTTTTTTTTTTTCATAGTTTTCCCAATATTGGTGAAATTGAAGTAGTGTCTTGACCAGTTAAAAAAGTGCCCCCAAAGTTCATTCCTCCTCTATGTTCTTCTAGTTGGACAGCTTAATTGTACAGAATTTTCAACTAAAATGGCTCATTGGCAGGGGAAAGTAGCTAATTTTCTTGCTTTATCTTTATGAAATTTTGATTAGGTTATATTTTATTGTTGTTAATGGCTATGGAGCCAGCCACTGGTTATTGCCAACTGGTTAACAATGGAAAAGATTACCTGGTTCCGTGCTATCCCTGGTTGCTGATCAGATTGTTGTGATCTGATTAAAAGGAGAGTGACAAGCCTTTCTTCCTTGTCTAACTTTGTCTGAAAGCTCTGCTGAAGAGCATTGTGGTGGCATACCAGCAATTAAACTTGGGCCTTCCAAACAGAAGGCAGACTTCCCCCAGATTCTGTTTTTATTTACGTTTAAGTGGACTTTCTAGTCTATATTTACAAGATTAGGTAAGATGTTAGAGGAAGGCTTATGTTATAAAACTTGCATTTGAAATAACTGTATTTAAAAAAATATGCTTTGGATAACAGTTCTGATAGATTAATCCTGGAAACAAGACAGAAATTGGTATCACATTTGATAGAGAGTAGATGAATCATACTAGGGTTAATATTCTGACAGCAAAGCACTCACATTTAAACTTCTGAATGGATATAGATGGCTCAGTCTAGTCCGACATCCTGGCAAGACTGAATTTAAGGTCTTGATAAGTTGCTGTACTGTGAAAAGCATAACTTTCCAGGCAAAAACTGGAAGTTGACAGCTTTGAGTTCAAATTTCAGAGTTGCTCTGTAATATCACATAAATCACTTAATTTCTCTCTGGATTTGTATTTTACTACCTGTGAGCTATGATTGATGGCATTCTTCTCACACATCTCTCATTGTGGTTCCCACTCAAATACTTTCTGTTTCAAGGATTGATAAACAATTAAAAATATATCTTGCCAAATTACAGGTGCTCAGAGGGCACAGAACTTTTTCTTAGAAAACTCTTTTCTCTCTGTACATGTTAGAAAAAAGTGAGGGAGTCTTAGATCAATTAACAGCTGGAGACAATATGAAGCACGCTTGAATTGAAAGGAAGCTTGTGAACCAAGCTCCGTTGAGGGAGTCACACATTAGTGCTGCTATTCACTTGGCTTTGATCATCTCTGTGAACAAGGGGGAAATCTGACTTTTTCAGAAAGCCATTTCACTCTGTGGGTTCATTATTTTGGCTGACAAATGGAGAGATAAATTGACAGTGACTTCCCAGCTAAGAATGCTGTGTATGTTTACCACCATAGGGAGCCAGAATTTTGTCAGTTAGCATGATGTCTTTTTCACTTTTCTTGTGAAGATTTCCAAATGGAAAGAAAAAAAATCTATTTTGCTCAATGAACAAAGACTTTTAAAAGCTAGGGATGGTTCATTGTTGGCACTGGCTGTTCCCAGGATGGACTTAGATAAGGCTATGCTTTAAACTATTACTAAGGCCAGCAACTAAGCAAAATGGGGAAATTCTTTCATTATTTGCAAATGTTGAGTCAAATGTGGACTTGGTGAAGGTGGCGAAGCCAGGTAGTGGGGATAAAAAGTTCTTAAAGCAATTGAGGGATATGGGATGGGGCTTCTGGAAGGTGGAAATGATTCATGCCCTCAGCTGCTAGTTGAAAGTTTGGAGGGTTGAATCCATTCAGAGACCTTCATTTTAGAGGAAGACCTCGAGAGTTACTCCTGGAAACTCAGCCACTGAAAACCTTACAGAGCACCGTTATCCTCAGACACACAAGGGATGGATTACCATGAGTTGGAATTTACTTGATGGTGGCTCATTTCAAACCCTTATTGCCTCAAGGCCAAACTGACTCATAGCTGGCTCTCCAGTAGGTTTTTGGAGCTCGTAAATTGTATGAGAGGAGACTGATTCTCTTTCTCTGGAGGAGCTACTGGTGGATTTTAGCCATTATAGAGTTGCCAATGTGGGTTAGCAGTGTAATTCCACATAAGTGACCCTATGAACAAAAGACCTGAAGCCCCTCTACAACTATCGACATTTACCAAAGCTCATAGAGTTTCCAGAGGCATGTTGTTTAGGAAGTGGATGCCACTCTTGCTTCCAAACATGTCATAGTATGTTATTGTTGTTATGTGCCATTGGGTGGCCTGGGTTGTATAGCGACCTTATGTACAGCAGCTCTAAACCCTTCCCTGTCCTGAGCCAGTCTCACTAATTCTGACACACCAATCCCCTTCACCTAAGTTACTATATCAATCCATCTCATCCAGGATCTCACTCTCCTTTGTGTGTGTGTACACACACACACACACACACACACACACACACACAAACTGGGGCATATGACTTAACTTTTAAAATCTAAATGAACTCATCTATAACACTGAAGCATACTGACCTGCTTTATTGCTTTGTAGAGGTTACTTGAGAAATGTCTTTTGAGTAGTTGATAATGCCAAGATTTGCCATGTACCCCGAGCATCCCTTCCCCAGTGTTCTTCCCATGAGTCTTTCCTTCCAGGTTTCCAGTGGACTGGGAAAGGATTTCGAATCATCATTTACATTTCAGTATAATTTCAAGTCACTGACTGGTATGTAGCAGGTGTCTTACCTTGGGTTTAGCCTCTGTGAGTGCTACAACTCAGTAATTTCTGGAAGGTAACAAAGGGGGGGGGGTCCCTGAAGAGTCATCTGTATGAGGTGATGTGTTAGAACTCATCATGAAAGAAGCAGGGTAGGGATTGGTCAGGTTTGCTTCAGGGCAGTGTTTCGGGGCAGAGGAGATGGCTGATTTTGACATGAGCTCTGTGCGAGCTCTTCAGCTCTGATGGTGTACTGCTTAGCCACCTACTGCCTTGGTCAATTTGAGGCCTAAATCACAAGGAGCTGTCTGTCATTGGGTATTGTGACTAGAATACACAAGGCATTTTCATTAAAATCCTTGTGATCAATGATGTCACGAAGTGCTGAGTATCATTAAATGGACAGCAATGCAACATGGCGGCTCTGACTTTGGAAGTAGAGAGGAATAGCAGAGGTGGTGTCAGCAGAACAGGAAATGCAACCTCCACATAGAATTGAGATCCGTCAACCAGACATAGTGCACCTTAAACCAAATGATAGTGAGACTTTTCAGCAATGGAAGAACCTTTTGCAAGCTTTGGCGACAGTGCTTTTATTGATTTTCAGAATAAGAAAAAGCTGCAAGTATGAGCTTTTTCTTCACTTAAGCCTATCTCTCTGATTCCTTGGATTTGGATTGATCCCGTGACTTGCTTTGACTGACTGAATGAAACAGAATTATGGTTGTATCTTCAGAGGCTTGATTTCAGGGCATCTACAACATCTCACTTTGCTGCTTGGAACACTTCTTGGAATCCTTATGACATTTGAAGGCCCAAGGAGAACTGGACCCCAGCTGACAGTGCTAGCTGAGTTTCCTTGCTGCCAGCATGAACTTGAACGAGGCCTTTTAGAAATCCCAGCCAGGCCAGTGCTACAAGTTATGCAATGTGAAGCAGACAGACCACTTGGCCAATCCATTTCAGAAGCATTGAAATGGATAAATGGAAGTTTTTGTAAGCCATGGAAATATCAGGGGCTTGCTCTGCAGTAATATGGATGGCACAGTTCTGTTCCCTTCTAGCCTAATTTATCAATCTCCTCTCCTTCTATACTTTACTTCTGGACTTGTTTGTGGCTTTGGGATACCCTGTGGTCTCCCACATCTTGATGCCTTTTGCTTTTCTCTTGCTCTGTCAGGGAAGCTCTATCCTGACTCAAAACAAAGTCACTCATTCTTTATGGTCTGCTTAGAGGCAGCTTCTTCTCTGAGGCCTTCCCTCTCATTTCCCAGCTCCAGAGAAGAACAACAGATTGAAGCTAAGAGAATGCATACAAGAAACAAAACGAGTGATGTGAAAGTCAAGTAATAAGTGTGTTCTCACGGCCTTTTGACTCTTAGTCATTAAAAAAGAAAACAACCACAAAAAAAACTACTGGTGAAACATGTGCTGCTTCCTGAGTAATGCAAATCATTAGGTGTTTGACCACTAGCCAAACCGGCTGATGGTTTGAGGACCCCAGAGGCACCTCAGAAGACAGGTATCACGATTTGCTTCTCAAAGAGCCCGGCCTTGAAACCTCGTGGGGCACAGTTCTCTGACACACATGGAGTCACATTGACATGATAGCAGATTTCAACAACCACAAAATTCATAAAGTAAAAACCAAACAATTTTGCAAAATTCAGTGGCATTAATTATATTCTCAGTGTTGTGCAACCCTCACTACCAATTTATTTCCCAACTTCTTCAACACTCAGCTTTCTATGTGATTTAAACCAAGTTGATGAAAAAGGTCCTTGATTTAAGATTTAAATCTAATGCTTATAAAACAGAACATTCAGTAAATCATTAGGCAAATGAGGCTAAATTATTACCAAGGGAATTTATAGCTATATTGTCTAAACATTTTTACTTCAAATTTTCATCAGTAGCAGCAAATGAACTTGTTGATTTAATTTTGTATGTCATGGAATAAGTGTATTAAGTTAGGAAAAAGAAAATTTAATGTTTGCTATACTATTCTAATAATTTTCCTTTTATTTTAAAAGTATTTTATTGTGTATCCAGTGAAAGTTTGCACAGCAGAGTAGGTCCTGGTTGGACATTTTCTGTATAGATTCTTCCCTGACACCGGTTATGTTTTTCGATGTGTCAACATTCTCCTTGACTGTGTTTGGGTTGCTTTGTTTCCTGCTCTCTAGTTTCCCAGCATCCTCATCTCCTCATCTTTGCTTTTGAGTAGTTGTTGACCTTTTAGTCTCTTATGGTGTTGTTGTTATTATTTAATGTTGAGTTAGAACTGACTCACAGCTGACCCTCCAGCATGTTTTCAGAGGCTGTAAGTCACTCAGAAGGAGATTTCCCATTCTTCTGTGAAGCAGCTGGTGGACTTGAACTGGGTTCTTTCCAGTTGGCAGCTCAGCTCCTTACCTCTCCGCCACCAGAGGTGGTATTTTACTGGTCCACTATAGTGATGGGTAATACCCATTATTTTGTGTGTAGCTCTGTTATTTTGATAAAAGGTGACTTTAAAGGATAGTTTAAAGGATGGTAGTTTCAGGGAGTCCTCTAGTCTCAACTGATTCAGTAAGTCTGGACGTTTCAAGAATTTGAGTTCTACCTCTTGTTTTCCTCCTGTTCTGTTTGTTGTGGCTCTAATTTGAATGCTCAGTACTGTTAGCCAAGAACGGTTTACTTCTTCTGGTCTCAGAATAGAGGAAGAACATTAGTCCTTTAAACAGATTTGAGGTGTAACTCTCATACACTAAAATCCAGTCTACTAAAATTCAGTATCTGTTGATGAATTTCAACAAATGCATGCAATCTTGTAACCACAGTGGTGACTGAGACATAGAACACCTTCATCACCTTGAAATCTTTACTTGTGGTCATTCTCTTCTCCAGCACTTGCCTCAATAACCAAACCATTGGTCTGCTGTTAGTTATAGGAAGTTTTCCTTCTGTTTCACATAACTAGATCATACACTGATTTTAGTTTCCTTGCTGCTGTGTGTATTATCATTGCATTCCTCTTTATTGCTAAATTGTATCCCACTTCTCAGCTGTTGGTCATTTGAGTGATTCCCCATTTTGGACTATAAGAATAGAACTGCTAGGCAAAGCTGACTGCTAATGAAAAATAATTTGTGACTGAATTTAAAGAGGCTAAAGTAGAATTGGAACCTGGGATGATACTCTGATTTCCTTTGTAGGTTATTTGGTAGGAAGAGACAGAAAAGCTTGGAAGAGGAAGAAGGCTGAAGGTGGGCTTGGGAGGGAAGAGATGAGCTCACTCTGATTTGTGTTAGATTTGAGCTGGTTGGGAAACATCCAGGTGGTGCATTCATTACCTCTAAGAGGAGAACATGGGAAGAATCTAATTTGCTTATAGAAACCTATGCACAACAGATACCTCAGATTTTGACAAAGCCTCAAGTACAAATCTGAACCATGTGATCTATATCCACCCAACCCAAACAAAAGAAAATGAGTCTTTCTCTCCGACCTTGTTTGTTTGTTTCCATGAAAATTTGCTCTAGGTGCTTCAGCACACAGGACAATGTCTGTATGTCTTTGGTAGGCTTGACTGGTTTACAAGTAGGATGGGTGATTTTAAGAAAAGCAAGATTTGTAGTCACATACTCCCCTCCCCATTAGATTCATGTCTGAATTTAGTGGGGAAGGTGGCTGAAACCTGTAAGAAAAATTGAAAAGATGGAGTCTCTGAAAACAATATTGGAGCATGAGCTTACTGTAGAAGGCAAGAAAGGAGCTGGATGGATGTAGGCTGTACAGCATGATTGATGTAATTGGTGTTATTGAATGGTACCTGTGAAAAACGTTGAACTGGCAAATGTTGTATACTTCACATTTTTACAGAAACAACTAACGGAGCTGTAGAGGGAAGCAGATGTCTTGGCGTGCTTTGTCATGTCCCAGCTGCCATGCCTGGTTTCAGCTGTAGATGTGAATTGGTTCTGGTGAGCTCACCACATCATTGTTCCGATGACTGATGCAATAGAAACCCACTTGACACATGTGCTCTTGTTAACTCTTTTGGGGAACGACTTTCAACCAGTGGGAGTCGGGAGCTGGTGGATGCGTGCTCCAGCTGCCCATCCTTCTAGTGGAGAGCACTGGAGCATCTGTATGCCCTGGAGGAGGCTCTGGTGGAGCCAGGCCCAGTTATTACACTAGTGACCTGGAGAAACACGTAGTATTTACTTTTCCTCCCTCCCTGCTTTACTCACCTATCCTCACACATACAACTTCCAGAACTCCAAACAAGAGTCAGAAGAGGCCATGGAACAACTTTCCTGATGTCAGATGGATCACAGCTGAAAGCAGAGAACACCAGAAAGATGTTTACTTGTGTTTTATTAACTATACAAATATATTTGACTGTGTGGATCATAAGAAATTATGGGTAATATTGAGAAGAATAGGAACCTTCTTGGAACACTTAATTGTACTTATGTGAAACAGTATTTAGACCAAGAAACAGTCATTCAAACAGAACCAGAGATAGCACATTGTTTAAAATCAGGAAAGCTGTGTGATAGGGTTGTATCTTTCCCCATACCTATTCAATCTGTACACAAAGCAAAAAATTGAAGAGAATGGACTTGGTGAAGAATACAGCATAAGAATTGGAGAAAGACTCATCAATAACCTATGTCATGCAGATGACATACCTTGTTTTCAGAAAATGAAGATTTAACATATTGATTGCAGATGATCAAAGCCTTTAATATGGACTGCATATCAACATCAAGAAAACAAAAGTACTCACCACTGGGTCAAGAAGCAACATCATGATAGATGGAGAAAAGGCTTCAGTGATTTTATTTTACTTGTATCTACAATTAACACCTGTGATAACAGCAGTCAAGGAATCAAAAGATGTGCTTCTGTGGGCAAACCTGTTGTCATAGACCTCTTTACAATACCAACATGTAAGGAAGCCAGTTTAAAGACTGAGGGGCATATGACCTAAGTCATGGGTATTTTTAGTTGCTTCCTGAGCACATGAAAGGTAGACAATAAGGGAGACTGAGGAACTGATACCTTTGAAGTGTGGTATTTGGGAAAAGTATTGAATATCCCATGATTGACAAAAGAAATAGCAAGTAGATCAAGATGGAAGTGCCTTTAGAAGCAAAGATGATTAAACTTTATCTCATGTACTTTGGGAATGCTGTCGGGAGATATCAGCCCTTGGGGAATGGCATCGTGCTTGAAAAAGTAGGTCAGTGAAGAAGAGAGAGTCTCTTAAGGAGACGGATTTACACAGTGCCTGTAACAATGGGTTTGAGCAAGACAGAGATTAGGAGGATATTGCAGAATTAGGCAAGGTTTGATCTCTTATTCATAGTCACTGTAAGTTGACTAATATAGTCAGTACTTGATAACAGTACTTAACAACAAAGTCTCATACCATCTTCCAGGTTCACTTCCCAAGTAAACTGTCTGCACCAAAATCTTGCCTCGCTAGCCTCCAGAGACCTTGGCTTGAGGAAAAAGTGTGGGGTCCAGCAGAGGTAGCAAGGGACCCATTGGATGTGACAACAGCCCATGAGGGGATTTAGGAGGTGATATAGGCAGAAACTGACATGTGGTTCACATAATTACAGGTGGCAACTGCAGATTGTAGGCATCTGTAAGATACCCTAGGAGGGGCTCCAAAAATGATTGGCAGCAACTTTGTGGGAAGCTGGGTGTCTGCTTTGGCAGAAATGAGTAAGAGTTACAAAACATTGTTGTGTCCAAGATTTGGGAATCTACAGAATATGTTTTATGCAAACAGTGACAGTGAATAAAGTTTTCTATGCCACATTTACCTGAGGAGTTTTTCCAAATATGGATGCCTCCAAGGAGAATTTCTAGGGAGGCAGCCACATGCCATTTAAAAAGCTTCCCAGTTGATATCGATGTCCAATAATTTATGAGGACCACTGTTTATAAGTGAGAAATGAGGCCAAGACAGAAGCTGGTGGAGACAGCAGCACTGATGAAGTTGGCCGAGAAATAGGAGCTTGTGGATAAAGCTAATAAGGAACAGTCAGAAGGCAGGAAGTAGATGTGCCCAGCAAGAGGGAGCTGGAACATGGCCTTAGGTGATGACTTAGTTCTGGAAGAGAGCTGGTGGTCAAGTTCATAGGGAATTGTGCTGCTAACTCAAAGCCTGCACCTCTCTGGTGGTTCGAATCTACCAGCCACTCTGTGGGAGAAAGCTGGATAAAGCTGTGTGATTTACAGCCTCGGAAATCCAGAGGTGGGTCAACTCTGACTTGGTTCCAACTGGATGGTTGTTGTTGTTATGTGCCGTCGAGTCGTTTGCGACTCATAGCGACCCTATGTACAAGAGCTCTAAACGCTGTTCTATCCTGTGCCAACCTAGCCATCTCAAACACACTTATTTCCACCGCTCCAGTCACAGAATTGATCCATCTCATTGAAAGTCTTCCTCTCCTTCGCCGCCCCTCCACTCTGCCAAACATGATGCCCCTCTCCAAGGACCAGTCCCTCCTTGCAACATGACCAAAGTATGTCAGATGAAGCTTCAGAATCCTTGACTCCAAGGAGCACTCTGGCTTCACCTTCCAGGACAAACCTGTTTGTTCTCCCAGCAATCCATGGTATATTCAACACTCTTCTCCAGCATCAAAGCTCAAAGGCATCAATTCTCTTTCTATCAACCCTATTCACTGCCTAACTCTCTGATGCATAGCACGTAGTTGCAAAGACTATAGCCCGGAGGCACACCTTAGTCTCCAGCCTGATGTCATTGCTCTTCAGTACTATTGAGGGGTCCCTCACAGCTGACTTTCCCAATGCAATTCGTCTCTTGATTTCCTGGCTGCTGTTACCAAGAGTGTTGATTGTGGAGCCAAGCAAACGAAAACTGTCAACGATCTCAATCTCTTCACCATCCACACTGATGCTGCCAATTAGCCCAGTGGTGAGAATCTTTGTTTCTTGATCTTGCACTTCAATCCATATAGGAGGCTGAAGTCCTGACTTTCTGCAGCAAGCGCTTCAGATCCTCCTCAGTTTCAGCAAGCAGGGTTGTGTCATCTGCATAACGCAGGTTGTTGATGACTCTTCCACCAATCCTAATGTCACATTCCTCTTAGTACAGCCCAGCATCTTGGGTGATCTGTTCTGCATACAGATTGAAAAGGTATGGAGATAGAATACATCCCTTATGGACCCCCTTCTTGATTTTGAACCATGTAGTGTCTCCTTGCTCTGTTCAGACGACTGCCTCTTGGTCCAAGTATAGGTTTCGCATTAGCATAATCAAATGATCTGGGATTCCCATTCTTCTCAGAGTCAGCCACAGCTTGTTGTGATCCACACAGCCAAAAGCCTTTGCATAGTCAATGAAGCACAGATAGACATTCTTCTGGTATTCTTTGCTTTCTGCCAAGATCCATCTAACATTAGCTATAATATCCCTAGTACCACGACCTCTTCTAAATCCAGCCTGCACATCTGGCAGTTCTCTATTGACATATTGTTCCAAACGTTTTTGGGTAATTTGCAGCAGAATCTTGCTTGCATGTGATATTAATGATATTGTTCGATAATTTCCACACTCTGTTGGGTCACCTTTCTTTGGAATGGGAACAAATATAGATCTTTTCCAGTCAGTTGGCCAGCTGGCTATTCTCCAGATTTCTTGGCACAACTTAGTGAGCACACCCAGGGCAGTGTCTGTCTGTTGAAATATGTCAATTGGTATGCCGTCAACTCCTAGAGCCTTGTTTTTTTGCCAATTCCTTCAGAGCAATTTGAACTTCCTCTTTCATCACCATAGGCTCTTGCTCATATGTCATTTCATGAAATTCTTCTGTGTCAGCCAATTCCTTCTGATACAGTGACTCTGTGTACTCCTTCCATCTTCTCTTGATACTTCCTGGATCATTTAATATTTTACCCAAAGTATCCTTAAGTATTGCCACCCGTGGCTTGAATTTATTTTTTCAGCTCCTTCAGCTTGAGAAACGCTGAGCGAGTTCAGCCCTTTTGATTTTCTGACTCCATCTCTCTGCACATTTCATTATAGTATCTTGCTTTGTGGTCCCGGGCTGCCTTTTGAAATCTTCTGTTTAGCTCTTTGATTTGAGTTTTAGTTCAGGAGCATGATGCGGTGGATGTCAGCTCACAATGGGTTAAGGAAGGAACTGAAGAAGCAGAAGTGCTAGCATGCACAGTGGCACAGGTCACAGTTCACAGGTCCAACCAACCCCATCACAATGGAGGAACATACAAACAAACAAACAAACAAACAAAACCCCTCCATATCAGTGGACACAATGTATAGGCTGCCTTTGCTGTTTTCAGTGAGTAAGCAGTTGTGCTGTCAACCTAGAAGCAGTAGACATGAATCCACCAGCTGCTCTTCAGGAGAAAGATGGACAATCTTCTCCTGTGCAATTTACACTCCCCGACCTGGAGGGTCAGTTATGACTCACTTCTGACTCTGAGTTGAGATCTGAATAATACCTCACCCGCCTGGAGTTTCCAGGCTGTTAATCCCTGGAATTTAGACCCTGAGGAGGAAAACCATTGAATTGAGAGCATCTTCTCACTGATCGTCTTGCACTGTTGCACTTTGTCCTCTAGATGGCGATAAATCTCCAATGAACACAAACCTCTGGTTTTAAGTGCCTTGGAAAATTGCTTTCTTGGTAGAGAAAAATTGAAGGCATTTCTTCAGCATTGACTGGAGGCTGCTGAGAAAGCTCTTCTTTGCTTCTTAGTTCATAAAAGGGCTTTGAAACACTGGCACGAGTCCAGCCTATAGAATATTGAAATCTAGCCTAAGAGTGAGCTGCTTTACTTAGGAGTATCAAGAAGATATGCCCCCAGACAGCTCTGCTGCTCCTCAAATCCACAAATCCTTAAACACTAGGCCATGTTTCCTAGAGGACATACCTAAAAATGCCTTGAAACCATTGGGAAGGGACCTCTGAGAAGGGTCAGGGACCAGGAAGGTATCAGGATGCTGGGAGGATGAGGGGTCTGTCCTAGGGACTTACAGTATCTGCTCTCCCAGGGGAAGTGTGGGAGAGAGAAGCTGAGCCCAGGGGAGAATCCAGGCACAGGTGGGAGCTACAGATGAAAGGATTCTCCTCTCCTGGGCTGCTTGGAGCTAACCCCCCCCCCCCCCCCGATGATTTAAAACTGCATTGTTAACAGCGTGGGTCAGACAGTGCCAAACGGGACCTTTTAATGCAAGGCTCACTGAGAAAAGCAGTCAGCCAAGCGGCCTGTGAAAGGCAGTAAGCAAATGTTGACCTGGACTGCCTGCAGTGTCTGTGGGTGTTCAGGAGCTTTGGTTTTAACTGAGTGTCAGAGAATTTCTCAGGTGACGCTAAGAGGGCTTGGCAGGTGCAGCGCCTTTACTGTGAACTTTTTTGTAGGGGAGACTGTAAGAGAGATTATCATGCTGAATGTAGGCTCTGTACGTCTTGAATGAAACTCTGAGGTTGGCCCTGTGCTCTGAGTCCAACTCTTTGGCTATTTAAAGAGTCCTAAAGATGCAAACTGTTAAGAAGCTGGCTGCCCGCCTAAAGATTGACAGTTCAAATCTATCTAGTGGTTGCTTGGGAGAAAGATCTGGCTGTCTCCTCTCCCTAAACTCACAGCCTAGAAAACTCTATGAGGTAGCTCTGCTCTGTCATAGGGAGTCACTGTGAGTTAGAAACTGAGTTGAAATTGACTCAGTGCCATCTAAACACCACAATAATGGCTATTACTGATTCTATTAGCACTTTACTCAATAGAACGTATTTCATAGAAATGTTAGTGCTGATGACACCTTGACTGCAGCAGGAGCTGTAGCTGGATGGGACAAATAAATCCTGGTGACCAATGGGGTGACTGGTTTTGCAGCCACATCTCTTCACTCCTGTTTCAAATGCTCACAGTACTCTTACTATATTATCAACATCTATCCTAAGCATGCTGTCAAGAGCTGTTTCCCCTTTTCCCCAAGGATTCTGAAATGCTCTGCATGTGTTCTTCCTATGAAAGATAGAAGCCTGGGGTTATAGTTTATCCCCATTTACAAGATGGATATCCTTAAGTACAAATTGGAAGCTGAGCTGTGTCTCCACACAACAGCCTCCTTTTGTGTGTCATGCTTCTCTCCAGAGAAGTAAGAATATACAGATACACAGAGGCCTTATTTATGAGAACATCGAGGAAAACATTTGGGAACATTCACTTTTATCAGCACTGGGCTTTTCCCACTTAACATTGCTCCGTGGGTTCATTTTTATTCTTTAGTACAAGCTCATACCCACCTTAGCGAAGAAATAAAAACAAAACCTTGTCAATCATAAGAAAATTATTTTATTACCTAAATGGGTTTGTCTAAATAGTTTCATCTATATGCCTTTTATGCCTCTTAGCTTAGTTTTTCCTCTCCATACACTTTGAAGAAAAATTTGTGTTTTTTCAGCCTGTCAACTACTCTTTCTATCTGCTGGGGTAAGGGGATCAGTGGTGGTTCTGTAACTCGAGTTTGATTTGTGGCCACTATACTATATGCACAGCAGCCCCCTGCACCCCCAACCCCTTTCCTTCCTCAGTAGAGAACTTAGTGATATTACGGTGCTCACTGAGTGTCATGGATTGACTTGTGTCTCCTCCAAAATGTGTGTCACCTTGGCTGGGCTGTGATTCTTAGTGGTTTGGCAGTTATGGTAGTACATAGTTTGACAGTTTTCTATTGCTATAAATAATCTCTCATGGTGTGATTAGTTGATGAGTGGTAAAGGGGATTAAAGCAGGATGCAATAGTCTTAATCAAGCCACAGCTCTGATCAGATGTAAAGGGATTTTCCTACGGCTAGGAAATTAAAAGATGCATTGAGATGGGAAAGTCTGCTGTTAGGGACCTCTCTAAAGTACTGAAGAGCAATGGTGTCTCTCTGGAGACTAGGTGCGTCTGATACAAGCCATGGTCTTTGCAATCACTTGTTAAGCATCAGAGTTGAACAATGACTAAGGAGGATAGAAGGAGAATTGATGCCTTTGAGCTTTGGTTTTTGAGAAGAGTATTGAGAATACCATAGACTGCTAAGAAAATAAACATTCATCCTTGAGAGGGTTAAACCGGGCTGCTCCTTGGAGGCAAGGATTCTAAGGCTTCGTCTGACATTGGACATGTTGTAAGCAGGGACTGGTCCTTGGAGAAGGACATCATGCTTGGAAGGGTGGAGGGACAGCGCAGGAGGGGAAGACCCTCTATGAGGTGGATTGATTCAGTGACTGGCGTAACTGGGATGGGTGTGTTGGAGACAGTGCGACTGGCACAGGACAGAGCAGAGTTTAGGGCTGTTGTATGTAGGGTCGCTATGAGTTGCAAGCAACTCGATGGCTCATACCAACAACAACAAGAACGGCCTGCATCACTGTTTATCCTACAAGAGAAAAAAAGTATAGCAAGATGATCAGAGCAAGAGGATCCTCCTGCTGCCAACAAAAGAGAGCGGAGGAAAGTGTGTGTCTTTAGGATCCAAGATCCCTGTATTGAGAAGCTCCTAGACACAGAGGAAGATCGAGACACTGGGAGATCTCGGAAGAATGTTCAGCCCACAGAAGCTGAAGGGAGACAAAGACATTCCTCCACTGCTGACACAGAAAGAAAGCTTTCCTCTGGAAATGGTGTTGTGACTTTGGATTCCTTTATTTTCTTTCAGAAGTTTTCTAGTTGTAGGTTTGACATTTAGGTCTACGATCCATTTTGAGTTAACTTGCATTGTTGTTGTTGAGTACTGTCAAGTTGGAACTGACTCATCGCTGACTTCCAGCAGATTTTCAGAGGCAGGAAATTGCACAGGAGGAGATTGTCCATCTTTCTTTCACAAAACAGCTGGTGGATTAGAACTGTGGGCCTGTGGGTTGACAGGAAAATTCCTTACCATTTAACCACCAGAGCTCCCTCCACAAAATGAATTGTGAATGGTTAGGTGTTGTTGAATTGAGTACCTCTTACAGTGACCCTATGAGCAACAGATAGGGCCCATCAAATTTGTTTAAAGCTTTGTTATTGTGCACTTTCATGTTGAAACCGACCCATAGCTGACCCTCAAGAGGGATTTCAAAGCTAGTTAATCGCATAGGAGTTGATTGCCCATCTTTCTCCTGTAGAATAATTCTTGGTAACAGCAGCAAGAACATCAAAAGATGAATTGCATTGGAAAAGTCTGCTGTCAGGGAATCTGCAGAGTACTGAAGAGCAGCAATGATGTGAGTCTGGAGACTGAGGTCCACCTGATCCAGGCCATGATCTTTGCAATTATGTGCTATGCATCAGAAAACTGGACAATGACTAAGGATGATAGAAGGAGAATTGATACCTTTGAGCTGTGGTGCTGAAGAAGAGTATTGAATTGGACTGCTAGAACAAACAAGTTCATTCTAGAGAGGGTTAAACCAGGTTACTCCTTGGACGCAAGGATCTGAATCTCTGACTGACATACTTTGGACATGCTGCAAAGAGGGGCCAATTCTTTGGAGGGTAGAGGAAGATCCTAGATGAGATGGATTGACTCAGTGACTGTGGTAATAGGATAGGTGTGTCAGAGACAGTGAGGGTTGGCTCTGGATAGAGCAGGGTTCAGAGCTCTTATACATAGGGTTGCTATGAGTTATAGGTGACTCAACAGCACATAATAACAACCTTTGGGTTGCCAAGACAGCTCCTTACCCCTAGACCATCAGAGTTCCCATTGACGGCTTTAAGAGAGAGAAAGAGGGAAAAAGGAGATTTCCTGAGGGAGAAGGATCTTATCTCAACACAATAAACAGAATTTCTAGACTTTCCAGTTGCCAATCCCAAGCACAAGACTGCCAGAGTTTCCTACTTGCTGCCTAACCTCAGGAGTTTGGGTTTGCTGGTCATACAATTCCTCTTTCTCAGTAAGACACAAGGTTGTTGTTTTCCTTCAAGCAGAAACTGAATCACAGCGGGCCATCCAGTGGGTTTTCAGAAGCTCTAAATTGCATGGGAGGAGAGTTCTCATCTTTCTCCCTCCGAGCTGCTGGAGGATTCGAGTCTTATGTCTTTGAGCTGTCAGCACAACTCCTTACCACTAAGCCACCAGAGCACTCTCAATAATATATATGTTATTGTTAGGTGCTGTTGAGTTGACTTCAACTCCTAGTGACAGTGTGAACAATCAATCTGAACGTTACTCTACCCTGTGCCATCTTCATGATAAGCCCCATGCTGAAGCCCATTGGTACTATATCAATCCATCTTGTTAAGAGTCTTCCTCTCTTTCTCTGACCCTTCCTCCACCTTTTCCAGGTTGGCATTTTCTCCCAAGGATTAGTCTTTCCTGACATGCTCAAAGTGTGAGATAGAGTTTCAACATTCTAGTCTCTAAGGAGCACTCTGGTTGCATTTCCTCCAAGGCAGACTTATTTGTTCTTTTGGCAGTCCTTGGATATTCATTAGTTTTCTCTAACACCACAATTCAAAGTTATGGATTCCTCTTTGGTCGTATTTATCAATTTGTCCAGCTTTCAGATGCATAGGAAACAACTGAAAAAACCACGGCTTGCATCAGACACACAGACATACTTTAAACATAGATTAGCCTTTAAACAGATAAGCTTGCTCTTTCGCACATTAGAAAAGTCTTTGACATCAAATTTTCTCAAGGCAAGATGTCTTTTAATTTCTTCATGGTTGTTACTGTGAGTGTTGATTGTGAACCTAAGTAAAATGAAGTAATGGACAACTTCAATCTTTTCTTCATTAAGCATGATGTTGGCTATTGCGCCAGTGGTGAGGATTTTTTGTCTTTTTTATGTTGTGATATAATCCACATTGATAACAAATCAACGCTTCAAGTCTTCTTCACTTTATGTAGGTAAGTTTCTGTCATTTGAATTATGCAAATTGTTGATGAGAGTTTCTTCAATTCTGATGCCACATTCTTGTTCATATATAGCCAAACTTCTTAAATTATTTGCTTAGCATACAATTTGAAGAACAATGATGTCAGTCTGGAGACTAATGTGTGCCTTATACAGGCCATGGTCTTTGCAATCACTTACCATGCATCAGAGAGCTGGACAATGACTAGGGAGGATAGAAGGAGAATTAATGTCTTTGAGCTGTGGGTGGGAGTATTGAATATACCATTGACTGCTAAGAGGATGAACAGGTTCATCCTGGAGAGGGTGAAACCAGGTTGCTCCTTGGAGGCAAGGATTCTGAAGCTTTATCTGACATGTTTTGGATATGTTGCAAGGAGGGATCAGTCCTTGGAGAAGGACGTCATGCTTGGGAGGGTGGAGGAACAGTGTAGGAGAGGAAGACCTTTGATGGGATGGAATGATTCAGTGACTAGGGTAATGGGGGTAGTTGTGTCAGAGACAATAAGATTGACACAGGATAGAGAACGGTTTAGGTCTGTTGTACATAGGGTCACTATGAGTTGCAGGTTACTCAGTGGCACATAACAACAACAACAACATGCGATTTGAACAGGGATGGAGAAAGGATACAGCTCTGCTGCACATCTTTCCTGATTTTGAATCATCTAATGTTCCCTTGCTCTGTTTGGATAACTGTTCCTTGGCATAGGAGTTGCACCATTAAGTTCTCTGGAATTTCCATTCTTCTCAATATTATACACAATTTGTTATGATCCACACAGTCAAATGCTTTAGCATGGTAAATAAAACACAAACATCTTTCTGGTATTCTCTACTTTCAGCTAAGATCCATCTGACATCATCTATGCCACAGCCTCTTCTGAATACAGCTTGAGTTTCTGACAGTTCCTAGTCAATGTATGGTTCCAACAATTTTAAAATAATATTCAGGGTATTTTACTTGCATGTAGTATTAATAATATTAATGAACTTGGTTGATAATTTTCACATTCTGTTGGATCACCCCTTTTTTAAAATTAGAACAAGTAAGGATCTCTTCCAATCAGTTAGCCAGTTAACTGTCTCCCAAATTTCTTGGCACAGAGTAGTAAGCATATCCAGAGTTGCATCTGTTTGTTGAAACGTGTCAGTTGGTATTCCATCAATTTATGATGATTTAAATTTTTTAAAATGCTTTTTAGTGTAGATGAAGAGTTATATATATGTAATTCTGGTGGGAGTCAGAAAATCAAAAGGTCTGAACTCGCTCAGCATTTCTTACATTGAAGGAACTAAAGAACAAATTGAAGGTGTGAGTTCCAATGCTTAAGGATGATATAGGCAAAATACTAAACGATTCAGGAAGCATTAAAAGAAAAAGGAAGGCATATACAGAGTCATTGCACCAAAAAGAATTGGATGACACAGAAAAACTTAAAAAAAAATTATCAAGAGGCAATGGTGATGAAGAGGGGAAGTCGAGGCTGCTCTGAAGAAAAAAAAAAGCCCCAGGAATTGATGGCATACCAATTGATGTATTTAAACAAACAGATGCTGCCCTGGATGTGCTCACCAAGTTGTACCAAGAAATCTGGAAGACAACAACCACTTGGCTAACTGACTGGAAGAGATTTATATTTATTCCCATTCCAAAAAAGCTGACTCAACAGTGTGGAAATTATCAACAATATTACTAATATCACCCCCTAACAAAATTCTGCTGAAGGTTATCCAGAAATGATTGAAACAGTACTTTGACAGAGAATGACCAGAAGTACAAGCTGGGTTTAGAAAAGGTTGGGGCACTACAGGCATTATTAAGAGTACAAGAGGAATGTCTGTGTTTCGTTGACTATGCAAAGGCATTTGACTGTGTGGATCACAATAAATTGCGGCTAACCTTGAGGAAAATGGGAATCCCAGAACACTTGATTGTGCTTATACTTAGACCAGGAAGCAGTCCTCAGAATAGAGTGGGAAAACACTGCATGGTACAAAATCAGGAAAGGAGTGCATCAGAGATGCATCCTGTCTCCATAGCTTTTCAATCTATAGGCAGAACAGAACATTCAGGAAGCAGGGTTTTATAAGGAGGGATGTGGCATCAAGATTGGAGGAAGACTCATCAACAAGTTGCATTAGGCAGATGACACAACCTTGCTTGCTGAAACTGAAGAAGACCTGAAGCGCTTGCTGCAGATGGTCAAGGACTGTAGTCTTCAATATGGATTGAAGCTCAACATCAAGATAACAAAGATTCTCACCACTGGGTGACTTGGCAGCGCCATGATGGATGGAGAAGAGATTGAATTTGTTAACATATACAGCTTACTCGGCTTCACAATCAATATTCTTGGTATCAGCAGTCAGGAAATCAAAAGTTGAACTGCATTAGAAAAATCTGCTGTCAGGGACCTCTCCAGAGTACTGAAAAGTAACAATGTCAATCTAGAGATTAAGGTGTACCTAATCTAGTTCATGGTCTTCTCAATTGCTTGCTATGCATCAGAGAGCTTGACAATGACTAAAGATAACAGCAGAAGAATTGATGCCTTTGAGTTGTGGTGCGGGAGAAATCTTGAACATACTATGGTCTGCCAAAAAAACAAATAGGTCTGTCTTGGAGAGGGTGAAACCAAGTTTCTCTTTGGAGGCTTTGATTTTGAAGCTCCGTTTTACATACTTTGGGTACATGGTTAGGAGGGACTGATCCTTGGAGAAGGACACCATGCTTGGACGGGTGGAGGGACAGCACAGGAGAGAAAGATCCCAGATGAGATAGACTGATACACTAACTGGGACAATGGGGTTCATGTGTCGGAATTAGTGAGACTCAGGACAGGGCAGGGTTCAGAGCTGCTGTACATAGGGTCGCTATGGGTCTCAGGTGACTTGACAGCACATAACAACAACAACAACAACAACAATAACAACAATTATATATATATGTTTATATATA
>NW_006399824.1:11594160-11611127 GCF_000299155.1 Elephantulus edwardii | reverse complement strand
AATTGTTGTTGTGTGCCATCAAGTTGGAACTAACCAAATAGCTGACCCTTCAGTAGGTTTTCAGAGGCAGTAAATTGCATAGGAGGAGGTTGCCCAACTTTCTCCTTTGTGCAGCTGGTGTATTCGAATTGCATACCTTTGCATTAGTAGTGCAATTCCTTACCACTAAGCCACCACGAAGCTCTCTCACTATCATAAGTGTACATATATACATACATACATATATATGTATAACTAGACATATGTGTATAAGCACACACATGTGTATGTATATATACATATGTGCATTTATATGTATATACATGTATATCCACTTGGGTTCATGTCTTTGCAGAACTCTGGTTAAAATAGCAAGGCAACCCCACATAAACAAACAAACAAGAAAATAAAACGGAAAGAAAATAAATAGCAAGACCAGATCAGGATGAACCATCTGCGGCCATACTAAATGGTTTGATTTCATAGGTCACTCACTGTTGTTGAGTTGGAACCAAGCCATAGTCGTTCCTCCACTGAGTTTCCAAGGATGTAAATCACACCGAGGATATTGACCATCTTTCTCCCTTGGAGTCACTGGTGGATTTGAACTGTCAAAGAGGTGCAGCGTTTGGTTTAGCTTGAGAACTGGGCTACAAAATTGACCTTGTTATCAATATCAAGAGTTGCTGTTGTTATGGGCCATTGAGTCACAACTGACTCAAACCTGACCACCCAATGGGTTTTCAGAGGCAGAAAATTGCACAGGAAGAGATTGCTCATCTTTTCCCTGCTGAGTAACCAGTGGATTTGAATTGCTTGCCCTTGATTTCAAGGGGAGCATGAATACATTAACCTCAAGGAGGGCCTTAAGCAGGTCAACAGAATGAGTGGAAATTCCACATTCAGTTGTTGTTGTTATGTATAATCTAGTCGGAACTGACTCATATCTGACCCTCCAGAAGGTTTGCAGAGGCTGTAAATCACATGGAAAGAGATTGACCACATTTCTTCCATGGAGTAGCTGATGAATTTGAACCACTTGACTCTGGGTTGACAGTGGGACTCTTTACCTACTAGGCCACCAGAGCCCCCTCCCACATTCAGTTGTTTTTAAGTACCCTGAGTTGACTATGACTCATAGTGACCCTATAAACAATGAATCTAAACTCTGCCTTATTCTGTGAAATCCTAACCATCTCGGACACACTCGAGCCCACCATTATAGTCACTGTGTTCATCTAGCCCATTGAGAATCTTTCCCTCCTTCTCTGATCCTAAACCTTTCCAACCATGATGTCCCTTTTCAAGGACTAGCCCCTTCTAACAACATATGCAAAGAATATGAGACTAAGTTTCACGATTCTTGCCTCCAGGGAGCACCCTGGTTACACTCTTTCTGAGATATATATTTGTCATTTTGGCAGCCCATGGGATATCCAGAACTCTCCTCCAGCACTGCAACTCAAGGGCATTGATTCTTCTTTTGTCAATGTTATTCATTGTTCAACTTTCAGCAACATAGCAAGTAATTGAAAAGATCATGGTTTGGATTAAATGCACCTTAAACTTCAAACTGATGTCATTGCTCTTCAGCACTTTGGAGAGGCCCTTGTGAGCAAACTTTTTTCTTTTTCTTTTCTTTTTTTTTTTTTCATGTACCATCCAATCAGATCTGACAGGTACAGGAGAAGATTGTCCCTCCTTCTCCAGCAGAGCCTCTGGTGGATTTGAACTGTGTACTTCTGGGATTTTAGTGCAGCTTCTTGCCACTAGGCCACCAGAGCGCCCCATGAGCAAATTTTCCAATGCAATATGTCTTTTGATTTTTTTGACTGCTGGTGCCAAGGGAGTTGATTGTGGAGCAAAATGAAATCATTGTCATCCATAGTGCTGAGGAGCAGCAATGTTGGTCTGGATATGAGGTGCACCTGGTCCATGCCATGGTCTTCTCAATTATGTGTTATGCTTCGGAGAGTTGGACAATGACTGAGGATGACAGAAGAAGAATAAATGCCTTCGAGTTGTGGTGCTGGAGAGAAGTCGTGAACATACCATGGTCTGCCAAGAAAACTAGTAGCTCTGTCTTGGAGAGGGTGAAGCCAGGTCTTTCCTTGGAGGTTAAGATTTGAAGCTCCACCTCACTTACTTTGGGCATGTGGCCAGGAGAAATCAGTCCTTGGAGAAGGACATCATGCTTAGAAGGGTGGAAGGACAACGCGGGAGAGGAAGACTTCGGATGAGATGGATTAATATAGTTACTGGGGTGATGGGGGTTGGTGTGTCGGAGTTTCGTGAGACTGGCTCAAGACAGGGAAGGGTTCAGAGCTGCTGTACATAGGATTACTAGAGATCACAAGCGACTCAATGGCATATAAAAACAATAACATACTAGGTTTTCAAGCAGGAGTGGCATCCACGTCCTAAATAACATGCCTCTGGAAACTCTATGAACTTTGATAAATGCCTATA
This sequence comes from Elephantulus edwardii, assembly GCF_000299155.1. Lineage (NCBI taxonomy): Eukaryota > Metazoa > Chordata > Mammalia > Macroscelidea > Macroscelididae > Elephantulus > Elephantulus edwardii. The sequence goes on along the minus strand of NW_006399824.1, from coordinate 11,608,679 downwards.
GTTGAAGAGGGCCTTCAGACCTTTTGTTCATAGGGTCCCTATGAGTCGCGCTTGACTCGAAGGCAATCAACAATCAAATAAATCTCTGAGGATGGTCTTCAGCAGTGCTGCTTTATCATTCAAGCACAGCTTGTACATGTATCCTATCTCTAATAGAAGAGGGGAATCGGCCCCATGTCTTTTCCGAGGGAATAGTCTGTCAGCCCAGGGCTGGTACCACGTCAGGTGCAAACCCACACTTCCTTTCTCTGTCTTGCTTTCAGCTCTGTTTTATGCTTGTTGAGTCCCAGTGCACTGCCAGGAACAGAGCTGCAGATGGCAGTAAGACCCAGGCTCATGGAGCCGAAGCCACCCACACACTGTCTTCAATTCAAAGAGCTGCTAATACTGCAGCAATTTTGGTGTTTGTGTGAAAGCGGGCTCCCCTCCACCTCCCCCCCCCCATCCTCCTCTTATCCCCGACAATAATATTCTCTAAGTCCTTTGGCATCAAACCTACCAAATAGAGTGTAACATGTTTTCTAATCATTTGGGCCACATTTTCCCTTCTGACTGGGTGTTGGTTTTGGAGGGAATTGTGTGTGTGTGTGTGTGTGTGTGTGTGTGTGTGTGTGTGTCTGTGGATCATTTAGAAGATGCTACAGATTTGCTCTGGTAAGTTGAATACATACACGTGGCTTGATGTGAAACAAGGACAAGTACAGGAGACACTTAGGAGCCAGGCAGCTGGGGACAAAGGAAGGGCTGGAGGGCAGGGTGACAAGGCTGGTGCTCACCAAGCCAGCACTGTCACAGACACACAGCTCAGCAGGTAGGCTTCTTCTGCAGAAAATACTCCTCCCTTACTGTTCCTTGACTCCCACACAGAATGTCTTTAGGGAGGAGAAGGCTTTTCACAGAGCTCAAATATTACTTCTTTAGGGACTTCCTCTCTTGAATCCCTGCCTAGCACACTCATTGGACTTGAATGATGATTTCTGACTTACGGTGACCCTGCCTTTGATTTATGTTGCTGCAGATCTTTTCAGGAGAAGAGATCTCATCCTTCTCCCACAGGGAGAAGAGTGGACTGAAACTCCCGATGTTTTGATTAGCAGCACAACGTGTAACATACTAGCTCATTAGGGGCTAGACTAGCTTACTCATAATGTACTGCACCTTTCCTTATTGCTACTCCTCAGAGTGTGAAATTAGAGGACTGTGTGATGTGGTGTTAACATCGCCATCCTCTGTTATTGCTGCTAGTTGCCCTTGGGTCGACTCTTCCTCATTGCAAGGACAGAACAAAATACTTGCCAGTCTTTCACCGTTTTCATCATTGGTGGTCATGCTCCAGTACACTGTGATGGCTACTGTGTATTACGAGTGTTTTTCAACCTAGGGAAAGAGACTTGGTGGCAGAGCTGATTAAGCATTGGGCTGCTAACCAAAGAGCTGGCAGTTTGAATCCACCAGCTGCTCCATGGAGGATGTGATAATCTGCTTCTATAAAGACTTACAGCCTAAAGAGTGAATTTACTTGCCCTATAGGCTCCTCTATTTCTTTGAATTGGGCGTTCTGGTAGCCAAGTGATCAGAATCTGTGCTGCAATCCTGAAGGCTAGTGGTTTGAATCCACCAGCTACTCCATGGGAGAAGGATGGGCAATATCCTCCCATGCAGTTACTGCCTCTGAAAGCCCGCTGGACAGTCAGCTATGGGTCGGTTCTGACTTGATGGCACAGCACTCACACAACAACACGGTTGCTAAGAGTTGGAGTGGATTAATGGCGTGAGTTTTGTGTTTGTATTTTAACCCAAGAAGGCTCATCTTCCACCACGATATAGGACAATATTCAGTTTTGATTTCTAGTGTGCCTTAGGAGTATATCCTTTCTCCATACCTATTCACCACAGTCAACATTCTTGGCACCAGTAGCCAGGAAATTAAAAGGCACATTGCCATGGGAAAGTCTGCTGTTAGGGACCTCTCCAAAGTACTGAAGAGCAATGGTGTCTCATGGAGACTAAGGTGCGTTTGATACAGGCCATGGTCTTCACAATCACTTGTTATGCATCAGAGAATTGGACAATGACCAAGGAGGATAGAAGGAGAATTGATGCCTTTGAGCTGTGGTGCTGGAGAAGAGTATTGAGAATACCATGGACTGCTAGGAAAACAAACAGATTCATCCTGGAAAGGGTTAAACTGGGTGGCTCCTTAGAGGCCAGGATTCTGAGGCTCCGTCTAACATGGACATGCTGTGAGGAGAGACCGGTCCTTGGAGAGGGACATCATGCTTGGGAGGGTGGAGGGACAGTGCAGGAGGGGAAGGCCTTCTATGAGGTGGATTGATTCAGTGACTGGAATAATCGGGATGGGAGTGTCAGAGACAGTGCGATTGGCACAGGACAGAGCAGAGTATAGGGCTGTTGTACATAGGGTCGCTATGAGTCGCAAGCGACTCGACGACATATAACAACAACAACAACCATACCTACTCAATCCTGTCATGCATACAAAGAATTCAAGAATCTGGACAACCAGAAAAAGAATGTGGCATCATGATTGGAGGCAGACTCTTCAACAACTTGCCTTAGACAGATGATACAGCCTTTCTTACAGAAAGTTAAGACTTGAAACACTGCAGATCGAACACTATAGTCTTCAATATGGATTACATCTCAACATCAAAACAAAAATCCTTACCATTAGACCAATAGATGACATTATGATAGATGTAGAAAAGATGAAGGTTGTCAATGATTTAATTTTATGTGGATCCACAATCAACATCCATGGTAACAGGAGTCAAGAAATCACAAGACATGCTGCACTGGGAGAATTTGCCATCAAGGATCTCCAAATGCGCTGAAGAATAATGATACCAGTTCAAAGACGAAGATGTGTCTGACCCAAGACATGGTGTTTTCAATTGCTTCCTATGCATCTGCAATTTGGACAATGAATGAGGATGACAGAAGAATTATTGAGGCCGTTGAATTGTGATGCTGGGGAAGTGGACTCAATATATCACGGGCTGCCAAAAGAACAAACAAGTCTGTCTTGGAGGAAGTAGAACCAAAATGCTCCTTAGAAACAAGAATGGAGGAGCTTAACCTCACATGCTTGGAGCATGCTGTCAGGAGGGGTTAATCCTTGAAAAACACATCATGATGGGAACAACGGAGGGTCGGAGAAAGACGGTAAGACCCTCCACAAGATGTATTCACAGGTGACTGTAATAATGGGCTTGAGCATGTCAGATATGAAGAAGACGGCGTAGGACACAGCTAGGTTCAGCTCTGTTGTTCATTGGATTGCTATGAGTCATAGTTGATTTGAGGGCACTTAACAACAACAGCCATTTTTTGGTAATACATCACCAGGTCTTTACTCTTAGACACTCTGGGTGTGGAAGCACTGATGAAACCCTGTCCACTGTGGGCAACTTGTGGGTATTTTGAAAACAAGTGGTGTAGCTTTAAGCAGTGTTGCAACAAGCAAGCCACCACAGCATGATGAAATAATCCTATAAAGGCAGGGATAGTTTTGTTTTGCCCAGTTCTGTATATCCCACAGGCACAATTATTTGTTGACTAATTCCATAGTTATATAAACAGAAGAGGAAGCATAATGCTGAGGCTGAGAGCCAAATTGATCTGGGTGGAAATCTCAGGCCTGTCACTCACCCACTGAGTGTACTTGGCTACATTGCTCAAGCTCTTCAAATTGCAGTTCTCTTTTCTGTAAAATAGAGACAATGATACCGTTCCTGAAGTATATTCAGGTGTAGACAATGAGGTAATCTATGGAAACTACTTAGTATGGTGCTTGAAATTGAGCAAGTGCTCACACATGATACTATTACTGTCATTGGGTGTTGTGGAGTTGATTCTGCTCATAGCAAACCTATGACAATGAAACTGTGTCATCGTGCTTCCCTACCTATAATCAGAGCTGACAATAGATCACTCTTTTTTTCTCACAAAGCCACTGAGGCTTGAGTCACCAGCCTCTTTGGTTGACTGATAAACACTGTAACCATTGTGACTGACATCATACCTTCCTTCACAATGAACTGTCACTCTTTCATTGCTTCTAAGTTGAAACCAACTCATAGCTGTTTATCCATTGCGTTTCTGAGGCTATAAATTACACAGGAGGAGACCGCCTCTATTTCTCCCTTGGAACTCTGCTCGTGGATTCACACCATACCCTTTGAGTTAAATAACACAACTCCCAACAAACGACACCACCAGAGCTTCCTTCATGTATGAGAATTCCGTCCCCTTTGTGATTTGCTGGATGAAATGACATTGGCTTGAATTAGCGAAAGAGGTGAAATGACTAAATCAAGACCTTGCCATCAACTTTTGATAAGAGAGAGGGAGGGGGTGGAGGGGCTGCTGAAATGAGGGACTTGGAAAACCTAAAACTGTTAAAATGTTCTGAGCAATGTGCTGGATGGAAAAGCACTGCTCTGAATCAGAATGAAAAAGCGTGCTAGGTGAAGCCATAGCCTAGTTTAAAAAAAGATTGCAGTTGGGTTTTGATATAGATGCCAAGAATGTAAGGCCAAACAAGGCAGATAGACATTTAAGCTTCAACACGATTCTTCTAAAAGAAATTTGCTCAGTTCTGTCCGTTACAGTGGGAGAACTGGGTGATTATGGGAAGCTGGTGAAGAGAAAGGGTGGGGTGCTGTTCTTTTCTGGGGAAATGCTTTCAAATTGTTGCACACATGCTTCCTGTTACATAAAAAAACCCCTCATAGATGTTTTCTAAAAAGTAATTGTAAATATCTGGATTATTTATAGTCACCCCAAAGTAGAGACAACATAAGTTCCTATTAACTGATTTTTTCGCTATCAACAAAATTTGAAATATCTATACAATACATGTGATGATGGAAAAGGAATGAAGTGTTGATTCAAGCTACAGTATTGTTGAGCTGTGAAAACCGCTCTAAGGGGAGTTGCTATAACAAAAGACCATTCTGAATAGTTCCACTTTCATGAAAAGCCTGGAGTAAGTAAAACTGTAAAGGCAGAAGCTGAATAGTGACTGTTTAGCACTAGGTGAGGAAGTGACTGGGGAATAGGGAATGGATGCTATTGTTGTTGCTGTTAGGTGCTTTCGAATCAAGTACGACTCACAGTGACCCTATGAACAACAAGACCTGAATCCTGTCCTATCTTGCGCAGTCCTTATTGTCTCTGAAACACTTGAGCCCATTGCTGCAGTCACTGAGTCAACCCATCTTGTTGAGGTTTTACTCTTTTTCACTCATCTTCCACCTTTCCAACCATGATGTTCCTCTCCAAGGTTTCTAGCCTCTCCTAGCAACATGCCCAAAGTATGTGAGACAAAGCTTTATAATCTTTGCCTCCAAGGAGCATGCTGGCTGTACTTTTTCCAAGACATATCTGTTTATTCTTTTGGTAGTGCATGGGAGATTCAGTTATCTTCTCTAACTCCACAACTCAAAGGTATCAAATCTTTCTCTATCAACCTTATTCATTGTCCAGCTCTCAGATGCATGACCAATGACTAAAAAGACCTTGGTCTGAATCAAGTACACTTTAGTCTTCAAACTGACATCATTATTCTCCAGTATTTTGGAGAGGTCCCTGACAGCAGACTTGCCCAATGCAATATGTCTCTTCATCTTCTGACAGCTAATACCAAGGGCATTGATTGCTGATCCAAGCAAGAAGAAATCATTGACAACTTCAATCTTTTCTCCATCTATCATGATGTTGTCTTCTGGCCCAGTGGTGAAGACTTTGTTTTCTTGCTGCTGAGATGGTGATGGGAATGCTCTAATGTTTATAATGATGACTGAACAACTCTACAATGATACTTTCTAGCTGATGTCCCATCAGTTCTGACTCATGTGTGTTTCAGAGTAGGTCTGCGCTCTGTAGAGTTTTAACGGCTGTGAATCTCACTCAAGCACTTAAGTTAGCAACTAAATACTTATCTGTGTCACTCAGGGAGTCCTACTGAACCTACTAAACACATTGAATTGTATGGTTTAAATGAATGGATGTTGTGGTGTGTGAATGATCTCTCAACAAAGATGTTAAAGGATATCAGGACAGGTTGGTGATTCTCAGCCCTTGCTATACATTAGAATTACCTGGAGAGGTAAAAAACAACAACAACCAAAGAACAAAAACAAATAACACTCCAAGTTCTTATCTAAAACCAAACCAAAGTCACTGCCATTGAATTGATTCTCACCCATAGCAATGCTATAGCACAGACTACAACTACCCTATTTATGAAACCAGGCTGCCACAACTTTCTCCTGTGGAGTGGCTGACCAGTTCAAACAGTCAACGTTTTGGTTAGCAACCAACCATTTTAACCATTTTATTGCCACCAAATAAATGAGAAGCTCTGAGGGCTGGGATGTTAGCATGAATAGATGTGGAAATAAGACTTGAGAGCCTCTGGTGGACAGATTCTGGCTTCCTGACCTCTGGAAGACCTCCTCTAAGCAAAAAACCCAGACATGCAATTTTGTCGTTTTTTGATTAATATAACTCTGTGAGTCCAAGGCAATTCCATTTTAGTTTTTCTTGAAGGCATAAGAATGGTCTTCTTAAAATTTTTCATGTTTTCTAGATTTTGTAATTAAACTGTGATTAAATGTGTCTGTTACAAAAGTGATAAAGCGACAAAGCATTTCTTCTGGCAGTATTAGGAGACTTAGTATAACAAGATGATATTTAAATTTAGCAAACAGAGACAGTGGCATGGGTAATATCATGAAGAGTTCATGCCAAAATTGTACCTCCTACTTAGGCAAATTAAAATGTCTGGTTACATTACTGTTGTCATCACCATCAATATCACAATCTATTCCTTCTCCGCGCTAGGGGGAGCCCGTCAGACCTGTCTTGTTAGGCCAGCTGCTGCCTGTTCTGAAGAATGATGACAAAGCAATGATTCTGTGGAAGCCCTTCTAAAAGCTAGCCAGAATCTGCTCAAATTGCAATAACTTTTAAAGAACTTAGAATTCACTATCTTGAATTTTGTACTGCAGGAAAGAATTTTGGAAATTTTTAAAAGAAACACACTAGAATAGAGAATGCCATTCTACTAAATTGGATTATGGATGGGTAGCTCTGGTAGCTTTCTCTTTTACATTTATTGAGCTAATGTGAGTCGTTGGAGCTTAGTGTTTTCTAGACATGATATCATCTCATCTGCTGTCAGTCTTCTTTGTAGGTAAACATTGTCCTTTTTGTTTGGCAGTTAAGGGAATGAGGCCAAGAGGCCATCTGATTTGCCCAAAGCCCCATGTTTGTATGTGGAGGACCAGAGACTAACTACCCAGCTAAACAGAACTGCTGTCCTGTCATTCAGAAGAACGTCCAGACAGCTGTGTTGTAGAATTTTTGTGTCTTAAAGAGCACTGAATGTGACACTGGAAGACTTTGACAGCAACCCCTGTGTGGTCTTGGGTAAATCTCAACTTCTACATCCCAGTCACTGAGCTATAACATGGGGTGAAACATTTGCCTGGTGGGACAAGTAGGAGACGATAGAGTTAATGCATGTGCAAGTGCTCAGCACCTTGCTTGGCACACTGCATGTGGAACATTACAACAGTCACCAAGTCACCTCGGGGTTCCAAGCTGCAGATTAGTGTGTGTGAAAGTGGTGGCCTGCCTGGTAAATTCCGCAGCCTTTCCCTAAACAAACAAACAAACAAACAAACAGCCAAATGGAAAAATCAGTTGCCATTCAGTTGAGTCTGAATCACTGCATCTATGTGCCAAAGTAGAACTTTTTCTGCAGCGACTCTGAGGGAGGAAAAAAGTTTCCTCCAGTTAAGAATTGTTGTTATTATGTACCATTGAGTCAAAAATGGCTGATCTTCAAATGGGTTTTCAGAGGCGGTAAATTACCCAGGGGTTGGTTATCCGTCATTCTTCCTTGGAGTAGCTGGTGAATTCAAACCACTGACCTTCGGCTTGGCAGTACAACTCTTGACCACTAGGCCAGCAGAGCTCCCTCTTATTACGAATCAAGGCCTGGAGGGTCACTATAAATAGGCAGAGACTCGATGGCGGTAAGTTGAAGTATGTGTGTGTGTGTGTGTGTGTGTGTGTTTGTATGTTGGTTTTTTTGGAAGCAGTTTGTCAGAGATTCTGCTTAGGTACTTCTTTGTGCATTTGAATCACCAACTTTTTGACTGACCATGAAATACACAAACATTTGTGCTCCCTAGGAACTCCTAGTCAGAACAGAGCAAGGTAACACTGCATGGTTCAAAATTGGGAAGGGTGTATGCCAGGGATGCATCCTGTCTCCATACCTTTTCAACATGTACGCAGAGCAGATTATCTGAGAGGCTGGGCTCTATGAGGAGAATTGTGGCATCAGGATTGGTGGCAGATCTATTAACAATCTTTGTTATGCAGATGACACAACCCTGCTTGCTGAAATGAGGAGGACCTCATGCACTTGCTGCGAAGGGTCAAGGACTGCAGCCTTCAGTACGGACTGAGGCTCAATGTCAAGAAGACAAAGATTCTCACCACTGGACCAATTGGCAGCATCAGGATGGATGGTGAAGAGATTGAGATTGTTAACAACTTTAGTCTGCTTGGCTCCACGGTCAACACTCTCAGCACCAGTAGCCAGGAAATAAAAAAATGTATTGCGATGGGAAAGTCTGCTGTTAGGGACCTCTCCAGGGTACTGAAGAGAATGGTGCCACTCTGGAGACTAAGGTGCATCTGATACAGGCCATGGTCTTTGCAATCGCTTGTTATGCATCAGAGAGTTGGACAATGACTAGGGAGGACAGAAGGAGAGTGGATGCTTTTGAGCTGTGGTACTGGAGAAGAGTACTGAATGTACCATGGACTGTCAGGAAAACAAACAGATTCATCTTGGAGAGGATTAAACCAAGCTACTCCTTGGAGGCAAGGATTCTGGAGCTTCGTCTGACATACTTTGGACATGTTGCCAGGAGGGATGGGTCCTTGGAGAGGGACATCATGCTTGGGAGGGTGGAGGGACAGCGCAGGAGGGGAAGACCCTCTATGAGATGGATTGATTCGGTGACTGGGGTAATCGGGATGGGTGTGTCAGAGGCAGTGGGGTTGGCGCAGGATAGAGCAGGGTTTAGGGCTGTTGTGCATAGGGTCGCTATGAGTCGGAAACGACTTGACGGCACATAACAACAACAACAAGGAACTCCTTTACTCTAGCAAAAAAGGGACAAGTAAAAGATGCCAGGTTGGGAAAATCTAACATTTCCTATCTGTCTAGTCAGGTATTTAGCTTTTTTTTTTTTAAAATTATTTATCCAGCTCGATTCTTCCAGAAACCCATTAATCTATAAACCAGCAAGAATACATAAAGTGAACACCTGCTCCCTGTTAGGCACCTTGGGAACTATCTCTGACTGTAAGAAATCTAACATGCATTTGTTGAAGGCAAGGCAAACATATGATACAGATGTAAAACAGAAAGATATTCTTTGTTTATGAGATGAGACACATAGTGAAAATTCCAAGTGGGTTTTAGAATACACAAACCCCCTCAAACTTATTGCTGTCAAGTTTTTTTTTAAATTTAGGTTGTTTATTTTTCATTTCAGTGAACATCTACAGAGATTTTGGGATTCCATTCATTCATTGTTGCACCCTTCTCCCCGCACAAACCCTGCTGTCAAGTTTTGGGACAGCAAAACTCATACTGAGTTTCTGAGGCTGTAAACGGCATGGAAGGAGATTGCTGGTCATTCTGCCAAGAAGCTGCGGGTTATTTGATGTGGAAGAGGAGTGCAGTTTTTGGCTTAGCCTCACAACCTTCCAGGGACTAGGCCTCTAGGGCTCCTCACAGAATACAGGGTGGAACGCAAAGTCCCCTGGCTCACCATTCCCTTGTTCTCTCTCCTTCAAATCAGTTTAAGTACTTTCTCTGGAGAGATTCTTTCTCTATGCAGATACAGGTACACAGAGCACCTTCCTTTTTTGACAAAATACCCACTGAGACATACTATAATACTCTTCTGTGCTTTGCTTTTTAAAATTCATACTATATCTCACAGACGGCTCCTGCTCTGTGTCAGTATTGATCTCCCACATCCTTTCCAATGGAATTCCTTTCTATGAATACCCCACACTTTATTTAATGGCCCTTTATCAATGGTCTTTTAGGCTGTTTCCAGGCTTTTGCTACCTGAACAATGCTGCAATAAATTCTCTTGACAAAGAGTGGTAATTAAGGACTAAATCGTGTGGCTCAGACTGTAAATGATTCCCATCTGCGATGTGGGTGCTAATGGCATTTGGGGCGAGATGATTTTTTTCGTAGTGCAAAGCTGTCTTGCCACTGAATGACTTCTAGCACCTCTGGTGGCCTAGTCCAAAGGGAGTTATCTGCTGACTCAAAATTCTAGCTTTTCTTTTAAACTTTTGTTAAACTCACAACTAAAGAAAAAAAATTCTTTAACAGCCAAAGGCTATGCTTCTCTGCTGGTTTGAATCCACCAGCTGCTCTGTTGTGGGGTGGGAGGGATGCAAATAAGGGTGGGGTGGGGGTGGGTAGGAGTGGGAGGGTCCACAGGCAATCTCCTCCCATACAATTTACAGCTTCAGAAAACCTGCTGGAGTCAGCTATGAGCGCTGGCTCACTAAGTTCCAGGATGACCTCTACTGTGACTGCTGAAGCACACCGCCCTTCCTGAACTGCGTTTGGAGGGAGGGTATTGCGTGGGAACCGGCAAGTGTAGGTAATAGACTGGGCGTTTTCTGGCGGGGAGGAGACTTGAGCAGGACTCTGAGTGTCAGTAAAGGCTTTGAAAAGTGTCTGAGAAATGACTAACATGAGTTCCTTTGCTGGGGATTCCTCTCTCTCTTATACAACATAATAAGTATTTTATGTTTTGGTGAAACTTTCTCCAGCTGATTTGATTCCCATTCAACAATATCTAAACAGGTAGCTCAGTAATGGTTAGGTTTTTCTTATCTCCTTTTGGCACATATTGTTTTATTTACCAGAGAGGTAATACAAGTGCTGACAAACCCGAATGGCCTGCTGAGTGGTCCTTAGCCTCAAATGTGGGGTCTGGAAGTGCAGCTGGGCCCTTGGGTGAGCTTCTTTGCGCTGCCATGTTGGCCCTGGGGCCACAGAGATCACTGCTCACACATGTGGCGGGCTGGTCTGTGACCATACTCACCAATCGAGCAAGGTGATGCCTCCTCCATTCGGCTGGATGAATTCACTGGTGGGGTTGGGGACCAATTACACCATACTTAAATTTATTGCTCTGCAATTTCTGTGCCAGTGAATTTCTTAGCTTCTCTAGCTTGTAAAAAGATGGTTTTATTGACATTAAAGATGAGAGTGAGGAAGTGGGAGAGCATCACTTCTAAGTCATTGTTTTTCTGAATTTGAATGTCATGACAAATTTCTTAAAAAACAAGACACCTCCTAAATAGGAACAGAATATTTAGGAGTGGATTGAGTGTTCTGAGAAAAGATATGAACTAATTATTTTCCCAAGTCATCTCTGGCTAGTCATACCCATACACCATTGTTGTTGAGTCAAGTGTGATTCATTGTAATCCTGTGCTACAGAGCAAAAAGGCTCAATGGGGTTCCCTCCCCAAACACATTCTTTCCAAACATCTATGTATTTTTAAAAAATGACATTTAATATCATCGACTTTTTAAAAGAAATATTTTATTGTGATTTAGATGTAAGTTTTCAAAGAAAATTTGTTTCCCCTTCAGCAATTTATACACTTATTTCCCCCATGATATTGGTTGTAATTTCCCTCAATGGGTTGACACATTCCCATCTCCATCTTGAGTTCCCCGTTGCCATTTGCTCAGTTTCCTTGACTTCTTGACTTTGCTTTTGGGTAAATGCTACTGTTTTGGTCTCATGTAGCTAATTGTTCTGAGGTGTCTGTTCCTCCCCCTTGTTACTGTTCATTTTATAAACCTCTCTTTCACCTGACTAAAAGGTGATTTCTGAGAGTGGCTTCAATTTCAAGTAAGAAATATGTCCAAGGGTCAGAGTCTCATGGGTTCTACCAGTCTCTATCAGACAAGGAAGTCCGGTCTTTTTAATGAATTTTCTCCTACTGTATCCAGTTCCTTCCATTGTGATCTCAGTCAGAGTGATTGGTGGTGGTAGCTGGACACCATCTAGTTCTTCTGGCCTTCGGTTAGTGGAGACTATGGCTTATTTGGTCCAGAAGTCCACAGGACCAATTGTTTCCTAGCAATCTGTGGATTCTTTTTCACTTTTCTGGAAAAGTCTTTTGATGAGAAAAGTATTTGATAATTAGGAGATTGCTTTTCTTCTGCTCTTTGAGCATGTTTAGTAATATTTGGTGGTCTATTTAAGCCATAGATTAGGGACCCTAAATTTGCCCCTAAGGAGCTCTGATAGAAATGTGTAATGTATTGGGCTGCTGACTTAAGTTTTAATCTACCAGTTGCTCCATGGGAGAAAGATGAACAATCCTTCCTGTAAAGGTTGACAGCTTTGTAAACGCAATGGGAGATTGCTATGAGTCACAATCAACTCTATGGTGGTTTCTGTGCTAAGATTTGTACCCATTTATTCTTCTCTAATCTTAATAGTTTTAGGAAGCTCTTATGGCATTAGTCTGTAGAGAATTGTGCTATTACTAAAAAAAAAAATCAATCCCTTCAGTTGCCTATCACAGGGGAATTATACTTTTAGACAAGCACCTGCTTGAGATGCCTTATTCGTTGTCAAATGAGAAGGAAACCATACTCTGTCTATCTCGGTGAAACTGTGAGGACTTGTGACTGGTGGAAGCATCTGCTTTAGAAGTGGAAGGCATTCCATTGCAGTCCCAACTATAGTGAGAATGAATACGATTTGATACATCTTTATAACTCCAAGACCTTCTGGACAGTTTTCAATATTTGGTATTTACACAGTAAACACTTGATTAATTCAAGGAGCAGAAAGTAGAAAGTGATGACAAGACTTTCTACCTACTTTCAGAAGCACAGCCTCACCGGGTTTCTGGAAGATATAGGAGCTTCTGCTTCTGTTGTCTTTGTTATTAATAGAAATTCCTCTCAGAGTTTTTTAACAGGTTGACACAGAGCCCTGCTTTTCAGAGTTGTATTACATTTTCATTTATGTCTGAGTTCTCATAGGTACGTGGTTGCCGTTAGGAGAAGCAAGGCTCAATGGCAAGATTTCTTCTTAACCTAGAAAGTCTTGAAAATGCAAGTTTTACCTGGTTACACAAATATGTATTTATTTAAACACTATCATATTGTTACTTAGTTTGCTTCTAGTTTTGTTCTGTGATAAATAATGGTATAGCACCATCCTTGTGCAGGGACAGAGAAAGAGAGGAAAATCCTTAACAAAATGGATTGACACAGTGACTGCAACAATGAGTTTGAACGTATCAGAGATAGTGTGGATGACACAGAGAAGGCAAGGTTCAATTCTTTTGTTCATAGTGTTGCTGTGAATCACAGTTGACTCAACATCACCTAACAACAACAGCAGTGCACACCAGGGAAGTTCTGATGGCATAGTCCTTAGCTAGTTGTACTGTTAACCCAAAGGTCAAGCCTCTTTTTAGTTCAAATCCACCAGTGACTTTTTGGGAGAAAGACGGGAAATCTCCTCTCATGAAATTTATAGCCTCAAAAACCCAGTTGGAGAGTTGGCTATGAGTAGTGCGTTCTGACTTGATGACAATGTGTTTGACTTTTGAGTTTGCATAGCATTCAACAATGCTGGGCACTGCTCAGGTCCTGGGAGTAAAGTAATAAACGAAGAAAAGATTGCTCTCATGAGCTTGTATTCTACTTGGTGAGACAGATGGTAAACAAGTAAATGAGTAAGTACGACACCGTCCTTACTGGGGAGAAAGAACTAAAGAGATAGTAGAAGAGCTGATATCAGAGAGGAAACTGGGGACCAGCTCTTGAAAGATCTTAGAGGCCATTGTGAGAAGTTTTGTTTTTGTTCTGGTGATGAAGAGACACTAGAAGGTTTTGAATAGAGCAATGACAATGAAAATACTTTAAAAAAGGTTCTCTTACTGCTGTGAAGAAACAGCCTTGGGCAAAGTGAGGAGGCCAGTTCGGAGGCTTTGGAGGTAAGGGCAGAGATGATGAGGATGACACAGGATAGGACAAGGTTCAGATATGTTGTTATGAGTCGTACTTGACTGGAAAACACCTAACAACAACAACAACAACTCAAAGAGAGATGATGATAGCCTGGACTAAGGCTGTTGCAAGGGAGGTTGGAGAGAAAGGTCACATTCTAGGTATAATTGGAAAGCAGAGGTGGCACATTTTAATCATGGATTGCAAACCATCTCCTGTGGAAGGAATCACATATGACTTTAGGTTCTGCTCTGAGTACCTTCTGTTGAATGTTGAGTAAATGAAAATCTAGCTGTGGGAGGCTTTCGGCAGAACGTTAAATGATCCCAGAAGTATTAAAAAAAGATGGAAGGAATATACTGAGTCACTGTATCGAAAGGAA
>NW_006399824.1:11590962-11592681 GCF_000299155.1 Elephantulus edwardii | reverse complement strand
TTGGCACAGGACAGAGCGGAGTTTAGGGCTGTTGTACATAGGGTCGCTATGAGTCGCAGGCGACTCGACGGCACATAACAACAACAACAACAACAACAGCTGTGGGAGTAACTAGATTTTGACTTCCCATAGAATATTTATCAGTACATGGAGACATTCATAACTGTCACAGCTAAAGGTGAGTGAGCACTAGAGTCACCTTTGGCAGAGATCACAGATGTTGATAAACATACCATTATGTGTAGAGTTGTCTCCTCCCAGGAAAGAATTCCATTATTGCCAGAGTTGGAACCATCTCTTATTTATCCCCCCACTGGGTTTCAGAGGTTGTGTATCACACTTGAAGAGATTGCTTATCTTTTTCCTCAGGATCAACTGGTGTACATAAACTACTAGAGGGAGTTTACTACCTCTCTAGTGGTTCGAATCCACCAGCGACTCCACTAGAGAAAGAGGGAAAATCTCCTGTGTGAGTCACAATCTCTGTAAATCCACCTTTGTGCGATTAGCACCACTCCTCCTTCTCAGAGAACTATGCAGGCCAAAGTGTCGATGGTTGAGGACTCAGTGGAATTAGGATTGTTTCCCCCCCCCCCTTAATTTATCTTTACAACTTTATTTTCTGCTTTATTTAGAGTTAGATTTAGATGAGAAGCTTAAAGGGCATATCTCTGTATGGATGTCTGTGTCTGTAGCTAAGAGCAGTTTTCAACAGAGAGTGTTTGATTAACTCAGGTGTCTCTTCTGCTCCGATGGGCTGGGTGGGTGATGCCAATACTGGGTCCCTAACAAAGACTGTTGGAAAGAAACCAAACTTGGAGGAAGGGTGAGGGTCAAATAAGAAAATGAACTGATTGGCACATAAATTGGAAGGATTCAACTCAAAATCCCAACTCTTAGGGGTACTACTTAGGCTGCAGAATTATCTAGGCTTTGGCTAATTCATCCCAATCCTTTTAATGCAGCGGGTGAGAGGAACTGTGGGTGTGGAGGGATGATTAAGGGTCTCTTGGGCCATATTCAGACTCTGATCCCTGTCTAGCTGGGCCTAGAGAGGAAGGCTGCTGGCTGTATTTTCCCTTTCCCTTTCTAATTGAATTTGAATCCAGCGTATCTTCAGAGGAAATAATTTAGAGCAACAAAACACTCATAGCCAGTGACTGGCAAGAAAAATAATGGTGGGGAGAGAGCGTGGAAGGCAATGTGTGTTTATTGCGACATATGGCTCTCCTCCTGGATTTCCATTGACTATATTATCCAAGCAGGAACTTGTTTTGAGAGAGAGAAGGGTATTCTGCAGATGGCAGCATATTGGAATCATTGTCAGAAAGAGGAAAGATTATATCAGACTCATATTGCATCAAGCGTTCAGTTAAGAATGACTTTGAGATCGCTTTTTTCATGCAGTAATGGGCATTTTAATATTTCCAGCCTGCTGTTCTCCACGATAATGCGCTTCTTGAAAGGCATGTCTCTGAAGCCCTCAAAAAGTGCTAATGAAAACTGTCATAAGGACAGACTGATGATGATAGCGAGGAGTGACGTAGCCTGATCAACATTATGGAGGTGCTGGCGGGCTCCCGGCATGGACCCACGAGGAGAAGGGATCTTGGTGACCATAACGTCTCCAGTGCTCATTCTGCCCATGGGCACTTCCAGTATGTCTCAGACTTTTTTTTTTAAATTTAGGTTGTTTATTTTTCATTTCGGTGAACATCT
>NW_006399824.1:11563730-11590737 GCF_000299155.1 Elephantulus edwardii | reverse complement strand
AAAAATAATGCCCTAAAATATAATACTTTTAGACTATTCTCTCCCCCATAGACTTCAATGCCGTAAACATATTTCATCCAGTTTTTCTCAGACTTTTAAGAGAAAACTTTGAAGATCAACAACAACAAAAAAATAAAAAGAAAAAAATCCCCCAAAATCTCTATAAACTTTGAAGGTCCCTTAAGGAAGATAGTTTTGCCTAATAATTAAGCCAAGAGAGGCTGTTTGCACTTTCTGAAAACAACTTTGAGAAATAATTCACCTACCACACAATTAATCCATTTAAAATGTGTCATTCAATGGCTTTTAGCTTATTAATATAATTGTGTAATCGTTACCACAATTAACTTTAGAACATTTTCATTACTCCCAAAGATAACACTTGCCCCATCATTCCCTCCGCCCTAGTCTGAGCTTCAGCCCTCACCACTACTGTGCTTTCTGCCAGTGCAGATGTGTCTATTCTGGACACTTCAAGGGAGTGTAGGTGGCATAAGTGATTTGTGACAGCCTCCTAACCTTAGATCTCGGGTGGTGTAGTCTGAAGGGGCTGCTAACACAATGGAGGCCCTTCTCTGGGAGTTTGAATCCACCAGTGACTCCATGAGAGAAGGGGGATAATCTCCTGTGTGTCACAGTCTCTGCAAATCCACTCCCTCCCAGCTGTGAATTGGTTGTGACTCAACAGCAGTGAGTTTTGAAGGAGAGCTGACCTAAAGGTTGTGGGATTAACACCCAGCAGCTCCACAGAGGGAGCAATTCCACATCCTGCTCTATAAAGACTGCAACCAAGGTTGTTGTAGGTTGGAGTCAACTGGGCAGCAACTTTTTTTCCCTTTACATTTCATATGTTGTTGTTGTGTAGCATAGAGTCCGAACTGACCCATAGCTGGTCCTCTGGAGGGTTTTCATGCTTTTTGTGTCTGGTTCCCCACCCCCCACATAACATAATGTTTTCAATGCTCACACATGCTGTACCATATACTAGAACTTCATTCCTTTTTCTTAGGGCGCTCTGGTGGCCGAGTGGCAAGAAATTACACTACAGCCCAAAGGCACTTAGTTCAAATCCATCAACTGCTCTGAGGGAGAGAGATGGACAGTCTCCTCCTGTGTGATTTACAGCCTCTGAGAACTTGCGTTGGGGGATGGGGTTTAGTTATGAGTTGGTTCCCACATGACAGCCCACAACAACTGCACACAACAGCAACAATATTCCTTCTCCCCCTGTCCCTTGCCCCCCGTTGTATACCATTGAATCAAATTCGATTAGCACAGGAGATTGCCCCTCCTTCTCCAGCAGAGAATCTGGTTTTGAACTGCATGCCTTCAGGATTGCAGCACAGCTTCTTGCCACTAGGCCACTAGAGCTCCCCCTAATATTCCTTTTTTTTGACAGAATCATATTTCATTGTATAGACATACCATGTTGATTGACTGACAAAATCATTTGATAAATATCTGTGTTGTTTCAATTTTTGGCTATTAGGAATAATGCTACAAATACATGTGAACACGTGAGCAACAACTCCAAATTCAGTCCTTCTAGGAAGTTGGTATTACACTGCTTTTTGAGTCCGCTGGCCTAGAGATTAAGGAGTTTTGCTGTCAACCCAAAGGCAAGTGGTTTGAATCCATTAGCTACTCCAAGGAAGAAAGATGAGCAGTTTCCTCCTGTGCATTTTATAGTTTCTGAAAATCCACTGAGGGTTAAGCTATGAGTCTATTCTGACTCAATGGCATTGACTTTGTGTCTCAATGACTCAATGAGCTTGTGTTTGGCTGGTAAAAACCAAAAGGTAAGAACATTGCTGAAGATTATGAATAAACAGCTGCAATAGTACATTGATGGAGAACTGCCAGAAATTGCCAGCTGGATTCAGAAAAAGCCATGGAATGAGGGACAATATGGCAGTTTTCAAGTAGATCTTGGCTGGAAACAGAAAATACCAGAAAGATGTTTACTTGTGTTTTATTGACTATGCAAAGGTGTTTGACTGTGTATATCATAATAAATTATGTATAACATTGAGGAGAATGGAAATTCCAGGACACTTGATCAAGCTCATGTGAAATCTATACACATATAAAGCAAAAGAATCAATTGTCCAAACAGACAAAGGAATGTTGCATGTTTTAAAATCAATAAAGGTAGGTGTCAGGGTTGTAGCCTTTCTCCATACCTGTTCAATCTGTATGTTGCGCAAATAATTGGAGAAGCTGACTTTATGAAGAAGAATGCTGGCTCCGGGGCCTCTGGCTTGGGCCCCGCCGGACCCGGGGCTGTGGAGAGGCCGGGCCGGGCCGGGCCGGGAGCGCGCCGTGGACACCCCGGTGCCCGGTGCCGCACGGACCCCGCGCCCCGGCCTTAGTTTCACTTTTTGCTTTTGCTCCACTGCGGACGGAAGGCAGGACGGGAGTGCCGACAAGATGGCGGACGGGGAGCTGAACGTGGATAGTCTCATCACCCGATTGCTGGAGGAACTCTACTATGCTTAGTGGTAAAAAGATGCACTACAGCCGGCGGGGCGGGGAGCTGCATCACTACTGACCTGCTCTCGGGTTGACTCAGTAATTCTGGCAAATCACCACCTGTAGCAGAATCATCACCTGTACTAGCCACCCCAGAGGAAATCACTGAGATGCAAAGGAAAAATGAGCTGAAACTCAAGATAAAGGAAGAACATCTTGCTGCTTTGCAGTTTGAAGGCTGCAACACTTCCATGATACATCTTCAAGGATATGAGCATGTGCGTCTAAATTCCAGGGTCGATCTCCATAATAGTCTATGTGTTTCCTACTGCCAAAGGGGCCCTTTAGAGTAGTGAGAGAAGACCTTCACCCTGAAACCCACAGCGTCCCTTTTCAGCAGGAAGTAGCTAAGAGAATGCGTCATCCCCTTTTCCTTATGAATCAGGGTGAAGTCTCTCTCAGGGAGGAGAGATAGGGAATGGCAAGGGACACACTGACAAGGGAGATTGATCAGAACTGGCTTTGGCGGGCACTGTGGCAATTGGACAATTAAAACAGACATGGGGGAGGAGGGAGAAACGGACTGGGGAGGAGGGTGGAGAAAGCGGTGCAACAATGAATGAACGAAAACCTAAAATCTCTGTAAATGTCATTAAAACTAGTAAAATTTTTAAAAAAAGAATGCTGCATCAAGATTGGAGGAAGAATCAACAACTTGCATCATTCAGATGACACAATTTTACTTGCATAAAGTGAAGAAGACTTGAAGCACTTACTGCAGAAGGTCAAAGACTATAGCCTTCATTACGAATTACGTCTCAGCATCAAGAAAATAAAAATTCTTGCCACTGGATTAATAGGCAACATTATGATAGATGGAGAAGGGACTGAACTTGTCACCAACTTATGTTCCTTGAATCTACAATTAACACTCATCATAGCAGCTGCTCTTGTTCATTATCCAACTTTCAGACATTTAGGAAGCAATTGAAAATACCATTGCTTGGATCAGGTCCACCTCAACTTTAAACTGATATCCTTCTTTCCTGTTTTTGATGCTACCTGAATGATGTGAGTGAATGCCATGGTTGTTGGGGGGCTTTTTGCACTCTTTGCTTTACCTTACAATTTGGAGGAGGTTATTATAACTATAGAGCATTTTGGCTCCACGTCAAACTTAAACTACAGCCTTTAGTGGGTGACCTGGAAGTCCTGCCTCATGAGCTACATCTGGGGAGTGGCTGTCTTGTCACCAGGGTGTTATTGGAAACTCTTCTTTTATCCTTTATCCATACTTTATCCTCTTGCAGCATTCAAGTTACTGAACATCCTTCAGATATTCTCATTGAAAGTTCAGTGAAGTATACACCAGCAACTTTGGATGTCATGGGTCATATTTCACTTCCATGCTATGTTAAGAGTAAATTATATTAAATGATATCTAGGCTCATTAGCACCTCGAAGAGGACCTTGACAGTGGGTCTAAGGTGCTGCATTCAGGTCACAGTCTTCCCGGGAGGCATGGGTTCAGGTTCTACTTTCTTCCTCTCCTTAGTAGCTATTAATGTTATGTTTAAAATAATGCTGCTTCTCAAAGGAGCTTTGGTGGCACATTGGTTGAATGCTTGCCTGATAACTGAAATGTTAGCCACTCCACACAAGAAAGATGTGGCAGTCTGAGTTCATAAAGATTAATATTGGAAACCCTATGTAGCAATTCTGCTCCATACTATGGGTTCAATATGAATTAGAATTGACTTGGTGATAGTGGGGTCTACTTATCAACAATGTGATAGATTGTTGTAATTGATTGCAGTTGAGTCAACTCATAGATGACCTTCCAGGAGGTTTTCAGAATCTATAAATTGGCTTGGAGGAGATTGTGGACCAGCTGGTAGATCCAAACTCTGTGCTTTTGGGTTGGCATCACAACTTTTTACCACTAAGCCAGCGGAACACTCTAATTACATATATATGAAAAGAAATAAATATAGAAATAAAGAATTATTTTAAACATGAATATCTAGAATTAATAATAACATATTTGATATAGTAAATCTCTAATTGATAATTATAATATATAATTGAGTCCCTGGAAGATATAATTAAGATCTAATGTGTGAACATGAACTTGTTTAGAAAGAAAATCTTTGAAGGTGTTTTCAGTTAATCTGCAGCCATATCAAAGTCAAGTAAGTCCCTGTGGAGGGACAAACACAGAGGAAAGATCATGTGAAGATACACCTACACAGCAGGGAACATTTGAGGCTACCAGAAGCTGGCACAGACAAGAATTTCCCTCAGAGCAGACAGAGAGAACTTGGCGTTGCCACATCCTGATGGCAGATTTTTAGCCTCCAGAACTGTGGGAGAATACTTTTCTGGTCTTTAACCATCCACTTGAATGGTATTCTGCTTTGGTGGCCTTGGAAATTGGAAAGCAACTCTGAAGACAAGTGGGACACCTTGTACCAGTTTCCCCACCAGGTACCATTTTTGGCTTGTTGATTCAGTGAAGCATTGGAGGAGGGAAATAGTTCTCACCCTGGAAGTCTGGAGCTGCATTAGGAGAGGAGGCTTCTTGGAGCCCACAAAGGACAACACTGTTGTCATCAGGCTCAGCTGAAGCTCCTGTGAGCATCTGCTCAGCTGATGCTGCCAGCTCTTGCATTTTTCTACAGGAAATGATGAGAGCTTCCTTACCTCCAAGCTCTGTGCGATCAATGTGATTTTTTTTGGAGATGATGCAGCCCTTCACAGCCAGGAGACAAATGTCAGACTGCCTGGACAGAGTTCTCTGATAGGCTGGCGTCTGGCTGGCTGCTTGTGACAGCCAAGACTGCTGCTCTCCACTTTGTACTTCGGTCAGCTGCATCCTCCTCTGTGCACCTGTCACCCATTGTGCACCCTCTCAGCTCTCACCTCCTGTTTTGAGATTGCTCATCTGTTGGCTTGTAGCTCTACTAGACGGAACAGTCTTGGAGAATAAGACTTTGCTTCAGGTCTAGATTTATACAGATTGGCAGTGACAGGTTTTGAGTGGGTACTTAGCGACGTTCCTTTAGGGCACTCCAAGCGTGAGAAGCAGGCAGCTACAAGCATACCAATGAATGAGATGTGGCATATTTTTGCTTGGAGAGGGACATTGAAAAACTTCTACTCTAGCAAGCTTGTCTTAAATGACCTTTTATGTGTTGTAACTGAGTTTTGTCTTAGTTCCCGAGTGTTCCCATGACACAAATACCACAAGAGGGTTACTTTAAAGAACAAACATGAATTTTCTGGTAGTGTAGGTATCTAGAAGTTCAATGTGAAGGCACTGGATGTAGGACAAGGCACCCTCTATCAGCTCTGGGGAAGATCCTTGCTGCAGTTTCTATAACCATGGTTTCTCCATTTCTTTGTGATCTTTCAGTGGCATCTGTCATGCCCCCACTTGTGTTTGCTAGCTTCTTTGTCTTCATTCCTCAGGCATTGTCTTTGAGTTGGAACAATCTCATAACTGACCCTTTAGCAGGTTTTCTAGGCTTGTAAATTGCATGGGAGGAGATTGCCCATCTTTCTCTGTGTCTTATGTTCTCTTTATAATGCACTTGTGGCTAGGCTTGGGACACACCACACGGTGATGCCTCATTAACACACAAAGAAAACCTCCACCTCAGTGGTCTCACATCAAGCAGAGTTAGGATTCCACGTTATGTTTTGTAGAGGACAGAATCGAATGCACAACAGATGCCATCTCATCACTTACTCTTGGGGTGTTAGACATCTGCATACATAGTTTCTAACTCTGAATATTCAGAAATGGCCTTGGACTCCAGCATTCTTTTCCTCGTTTGATCTTCTTGCCAAAGGGGCCTTAAAGGACCTGCTCGTTTTCGTGTCACATCTCTGGCGGCATAGTGTGTAGAGAGTTGTGCTGCTAGCCCAAAGGCAGTGCTTCTCTGGCAGTTTGAACCCTTCCAGGCTCATGTCAGGAGAAAGACAATCTCCTCCTGTGTGATATACTATCTCTGTAAACCTGTAGGAGGATCAGCTATGAGCTAATTCTGACTCAATGATAATGAGTGTTTTTCTGTTTTAACATGTATCATTTGTCACTTCCCCAAGTGCTTTTTAAAGAAAACATAATTTTTATCTACTGACCTTTCAGCTATATTTGTTGTTATGTGTTGTCAAGTTACTTGTGACTCATAGTGACCCTATACAGCTCTGAACCCTGCTCTATCCTGAGCCAACCTTATTGTCTCTGACACACCTACCCCTGCCCCCTTTTCCCCAGTCAGTGAGTCAGTCCATCTTATTGAGAATCTTCCTCTCTTGTGCTGTTCCTCCACTCTCCCAAGCATGACATCCTTCTCCAAGGACTGGTTCTTTCTTGCAACATGCCCAAAGTATGTCAGACAAAGATTCAGAATTCTTGCCTCCAAGGAGCATCCTAGTTTCACCCTCTCTAGGATAAACCTGTTTGTTCTCCTTGCAGTCTATGGTATAGTCAATACTCTTCTCCATCACCACAGCTCAAAGGCATCAATTCTTCTAACATCCCCAGTCATTGTCTAGCTCTCTGAGGCATAGCAAGTGATTGCAAAGACCATGGCGTAGATCAGGCACACCTTTATCTCCAGACTGACATCATTGCTCTTTAGTACTCTGGAGGGGAAAGAAAAATACTCTTTTACTTGACACCTGCTATGTTTTGGGTCTGTGATTCTAACTTGTGTGTATGTGTGAGTGGGTATAAGCATTTAGTTCATCACTTTTGCTATTTGGAAGGTAGAATGATCTGTATCTGCTTTAAAGAGAGTTTTCAATCTCTGTGGGTATATGTGCTGTGTTTATAAAGAGTTCTTTCATGAGACAAAATTCCCTGGGGCTGGGGTCATTTTTACCTACCTGTCATATTGACTACTTGAAGGTGATTAGCGCATATTTGCTAATTTTGGTGAGTTTGGAAATAGGACAGCAGCCATTTCTACAAACCAGGCATTGAGGATTACAGCACATAGCTGCTGTTAGGCAAATAAAAGTTTTCTTTGACTTTCCACAAGGTCCTCACTATCAAATCATCATGCTGATAATTTACATTGAGGACAAGTGATTGCTTTAGGTAAGTGGTCTAGTCTGGCAATAAATCCATGTTTACTTTGGCTTCCCTTTTTGGATTTCCTATCCTTGTTCTTTGATGATGAACAGCCGAGTAATCAAATCAGTGAGACACTACTTTAAAACAAAACAAAACACCTGAAATTAAACCAGGGGGATGTTTAACTGCAAATTTTTGAGAGAAAATATCCTCAGAAGTGTTAAAAAGGATTTCGTACTTACAAGGATATCCAAGGAAAATGAAATTACCAACTTAAGGTGGATCAGAGACCTAGAGGAAAAACCAAAGACTATAAAATTCATCAGAGAAAAGCTAGGGACTACTCTAGAAGACCTAATCCACAGCATGAACAGACTTCTAAGCAAAATGAAAAACCTACAACTAGGAGAGAATGAAATAGATGAATGGGGCCTTCTAAGAAGCAAATCCCTCTGCACATCAAAAACTTCTCCAACAAGGGTGAAAAGGAAACTCACAGACTGGGAAAAAAAATTTCACAGTGACATATCTGATAAGGTACTTTTATCTAAAATTTATAGAATACTCCTCTACAAGAAAAAGGTAAACAACCTAAACACTAAATGGGCACAGGATATGAATAGACACTGCACCAAGAAACACATTCAGATGGCAAACAGACACATGGAGGAAAGTTCAGAATCCCTAGCTGTCAGAGAGATGCAAATCATCTCACCCCAGTAACAATAGCAAAATTCAACAAAGCAATAAACAACAAATGCTGGCCAGGTTGTGGAGAGATTGGAACTCTTATTCACTACTAGTGGGGATATAAAATGGAATGGTACAGTCACTATGGAAGGCAATCTGGTGCTCTCTCGAAAGTTGGAAATAGGAATACCATTTGACCCAGCAATTCCACTACTGAGAATACACCCTAAAGAAGCCAGAGCCATGACTCAAAGAGATTTGTGCACACAATACATGTTCATTGCTGCGTTATTCACAGTAGCAAAGCAATGGAAGCAACCCAAATGCCCATCAACAAATGACTGGATAGAAAAACATTCACATAATGGAATATTATGTAGGACTGAGAAACAATGAACTTGTAAAACGTGAGAGAGCCTGGTGGACATTATGCTGAGTGAAATATTTCAGTCATGAAAGGACAAATACTACACAATACTGCTGTTATAAAATAGGACAGACATGGGGTGGTGTTGGAGAGAGAATGGGAAAAGAGTGCATAGAGAATGAACACTGCATTAAAACAGACAAAGGGAAGAACTGGAATATATGATTAGGCTTTGTATGCATGACAATACTCTGGAACAAGGGATGCAATGTGTGGAAGGTGAGTGAGGGAGAAAGAAAATGTGCAATGATAAAAAAATGAAATCATTTCAATGTTAAAAACAAACAGAAGCCCCAAATAAAAAGGATCTGTAAAGTTCAGAAATGCCATCGTTCTAGTGCATACAGTGCCGAGGGGACAACTGAAGTATATGGTGCCCCAGGAAAGACTAAAGTGGATTCTGTCCTCCTTCACCTCTTCCCGAGAAATGCACCAAGTCCTGGTTAGGAGACTGTCTCAACTCTTCTTTTCCCCTGGAACCTTATATTTGATATTTGGGTGAACGTTAGTCCCACTTCCTTTAGTGTATGCTTATCTTCTGTGGCTCCAAAGGGTGTACGGTCCAGGAAGCAGTGTCTGCAATGGGCTTCACTGTGTATAACCTTCACAGTGCTTCAAAGTGCTCAAACTCATTCAAAGAGCTGCTCCCTTACATTTATGTTAAGTGGATATTTCCATCTGAAAGGGAGTTCTGGTGGTGCTTCTTGGGAGAAAGATGTGCCAATTCGCTCCCAACTGAAAACCTGCTGGAAGGGTCCTCTATGAGTCTGTTCTGATTCAGCAGCAATGTTGTTGTTGTTATGTGTTGAGTCACCTGCGACTCCTAGCAACCCTTTGTACAACATCTCTGAAGCCTGCTCTGTCCTGAGCCAGTCTCGCTGACTCCGACAACCCACCCGCATTACCCCAATTACTTTATCAATCCGTCTCATCAGGAGTCTTCCTCTCCTGCGCTGTTCCTCCACCCTTCAAGCAATTTTTTCCCTCCATTTGAATATTCTCCCTTTAGTTCAAGTTCAGTAGAGGTGAACTTAGTCAACCTCTGTGTTACAAGGATGTTGTATGGCAAGATTACATACCGTAGATGTGGATAGGAAAAACCCGTGAAAAAGAGGCGTAAGATGAAGCCCCCATGAGGCAGATGCACTACAGGTGAACCACAGAATTGGGTTTTTGCTTTATTCTGACCAAGACCGGAAGAGCATGCCTGATTGATTACGAGGTTCATTGTCCAGATGATGAAAACAAGCCAGCATCTCTGAGAAGTACAGCCACTCTGGGCCCTGGGAAACAAAGGATTTTCTCTTAGGCTTCTACACACATGAGCGGCCTCAGGATGCGCTTGCAGGAGGCAGATAAAGAGTTCCAGAGGGACTACTTTGCAGCAGTTTCCATCATTTTAGGACCACAACATCCACAAAACCCAATTTTTAAAAAAGCAGTTCTGTGCACGGACCAGATTCACAGCTCTCCGTTGGCCTGGCCTCTCCCCGGGGTCGGTCTCTGAGATAGGGCAGAACGGCTGGACTGTACAGCTTTCCACACACCCTTCATAAATTTTATTTCTCTCAGCTGAGCTTTTGCACAAATGCAGTTTATTTTTAAGAGAACATATCTATCTTCCCCTCAAACTAGCTCTGTCGTCTTCTTCCTTCTTTTTCTGAAACTGTAGTCAGACAGTCACAGAAGTCTGTGTCATGAAAGTTGTATAACACAAGCCAAACATATCAACTCGCAGCAAGCCTGCGGGACAAAGCAGATCTGCCCAAAGCGTTTCCAAGCCTGTGAATCTTCACAGAAGCAGACCACGAGTTTTTTTCCACTTACTGACTGATGGGTTTGAACCACTGACCGTTTTTTGCTTAGCAGTTGAATGCTTTAATCACTGCACTGCCAGGGATCCTATAACCCAAGCCAACCCACTGTCATGGAGCCAGTTCTGACTCCTAGGGGATCCTCTATCCACGGGGGATCCTATGTTTAAAATAACATTTCCATTCTATATTGCATTTATATTTGTCTGTAGACTCATAGGTTTTATTTTACAGTTTGTAAACTGAGGAACATTTGGTCTGAAAAATCAGATGAATTTCTGAGTGTGGTAGAGGCAGAAAAACTTAGGCTTCCTTTTCCAGGGCAGTCAGTTGAGTGAGTTGGCTTTAGACTTCTGAGAAAACGAGATATTTACATGAAATAGAAGCTTAGGTTTTGGTTTGCTGTCATGGGCCTCAGTTCAGTTGCTCTATTTTGGGCTTAGTTGTTGGTGAATTGGCGTGTTTCATTGGAACTCTTTGTGCAACACAGTGAAATACTGGCCTATGTTGGCATCCTCACAACTAACTGTTAGGCTTGTGCTGATTCTTGCAACCACTGTCTTTCTCTTTTTTGCTGACTTTACCACATCGTTGCTTTCAGGGGCTGTCAAGTTGAGTACCACTCATAGTGACCTTATGAACAACAGATTTGAACTTTGTCCTATCCTGAACTATCCCTATTACCTCTGACACACTTGAGCCTATTGCTATAGTCACTGTGTTAATCTTATCGAGGGACTTCCTTCCTTTCACTAACCCTCAACTTTTCCAAGCATAATGTTCCTCTCTTCAAGGGATAGTCTATCTTAGCAACATACGCAAAATGTGTGAGACGAAACTTTGTCATTCTTACCTCCAGGGATCACTCTGGCTGCACCTTCTCCAAGATCTCTCTCTTTCTCTCTCCCACATCTATCTATATCTATATATCTATACATATCTATTTGTTCTTATGGCAGTCCATGGAAAATTCAGTACTCTCCTTCAACACCACAGTTCAAAAGGACTTTGTCAAGACTGATGTCTTTTTCCAGGCACGTATTCCTCCTGATAGTATGCCCAAAGTGGCTGAAACAGTTTCACTATCTTCACTTCAATGGAGCACTCTGGATTAACTTTTCCCTGTTTGTTCTTTGACAGTTTATGGTATGTCCAATATTCCTTGCCAGTACTACCTTTCAAACTCAGCAATTTTTCTTGGTCTTCTTTCATTGTACGACATTCACGTGCATATCTTGTTGTTGTTAGGCACCATCGAATTGAGTACGACTCATAGTGACCCTATGAACCCTATGGATTTGAACCTTGGACAATCTGTGCCATCTTCACACTTCCTAGCACACTGGAGGCAGTTGCATCAGTGATCATGTCAATCCACCTGATCTATGGTTTTCTTCTTCTTCACTGAGCCTCCGTCCTTCTAAGTATCCTGTCTGCCTCCAAGGAATAGCCCCTTCTAGCAACATACCCTGAGTACATTAGGTGAAGCCTCATTATTTTTACTTCCCAAGAGCATTCTGGCTGCACCATCTCCAGGACATATTTTTTTTGTTCTCTTGACCATCCATGGGATGCTCAGTGCTCTTCTCCAACACCACAGCTCAAAGGTGTCAATTCTTCTTCCGTCATCCCTGTTGATTGTCCAGCTCTCAGATGCAGAGCATATGAGGTGATTGGAAATCTCAGGTATGAGTGAAGTGTCCTTAGTCTTCCTCCAAGTAACAAGTTCTTCAGCACTTTAAAGAGGTCTTTTGAAGATTTGCTTAATGCAATGCTTGCCAATGATCAATGCATATATGCTAGATTCAGTGAATATCAGAAAAGGATTTTTGCTTTTACACATCAGCCATTAAGAGTTACATCAATCACACAACTGCTGAGGCAACTACAAAGTTTCTTTGACTTTTCTACAATATCCAATTATCATGCCGATAATTTACATTGTAGACCAATGTAAAAGTTCTTTGATTTCTTGACTGCTGCCTCCAGAGGTGTTGATTGTGGATCCAAGCAAAATGACACCCTTGAAAACTTCAATCTTTTCTCCATTTATCATGATGCTCTTTATTGGTAGAGTTGTAAAGATTTTTGTTTTCCTTATGTGAAGCTTAATCTATATTGAAGGCTATAGTTTTGAGCTAAATTTGAGCTTCATCAGTAAGTACTTCAAGTACTTTGATGTTAGTCATATTGTCACATTTCTTTGCCTGCTTCATTTCCATATCCAATCAATCATCAGAATTTCTTCCTTTTAATTTTTTTTCACTACTCTTTCCTCTTAAGAAAGAAAAGATTAGGAAATAAAGTTGTTTAGAATCTAGTTTTGTTGGTTAACAGAAAACAGTGAGTTTCTAGTCAAGGCTGACTTTTAGTTGATGGAACCTGATTGACAAGGGAAGTTTATTCACCTCAAAAGGAAACTTGACATACTTTCTAGGATATGTAGCCTTCCAAGGTTTAAATACTCTGTTAGAATCATTCTTGGATTGAAAGGGATAGAAAATGACAGAGAAAGGAGTTCAAATTAATAGATAATATACACTTAATAAGGTGAAAGGAAAGGCAATTAACAGTGGATGATTAAACCCAGTGGGTATTACAATTAATGTTGTTATTGTTGTATGCCATCTAGTCACCTATGACTAGTAGTGACCTTATGTACAACAGCTCTGAACCTTGCTCTATCCTGAGCCAGTTTCACTGACTCCAACACACCTAATCCCATTTTCCCAGTTATTGTGTCAGTCTGTCTCATCTAGAGTCTTCCTCTCCTGTGCTGTCCCTCCACCCTTTTGAACATGATATCCTTCTTCAAGGAGTGGTTCCTGCTGGCCATGTGCCCAAATGTGTGAGATAGAGCTTCAAAATCCTAGCTTCCAAGGAGGAACTTGGTTTTATCCTCTCTTGGCTGTCCCTGGTATATTCAATATTCTTTTCTAGCACCACAACTCAAACACATCAATTCTTCTGCTGTCCTTAGTCATTGTCCAGCTCTCTGATGCTTAGCAAGTAATAGCAAAAACCATGGCCTGGATCAGGCACATCTTTGTCTCTAGACTGACATCATTGCTCATAAATACTTTTGCTAACATTTCCATGCTCATCCAGTTCATCCTCACCAATATATTGCATGGTAGTTGTTTTAACTAAGACCCAAAAGAAAATTTCACAGGGGGTAAGTCACAGAGTAAGGGTTGTAGAAATCTCAAAATCTGTACTCTTTTCACTCTATCTTGTCTGTCTAGTGCTAATACTTTCTGGATGTGCTAGAGGGTCAAGGATTAGAAAAGCCCTTCATCCAGTACATTGGGAATGAGGCTTTTAAGCCTGTAAGCTCTGTTGCTATTTCCTCTATTGATAGAAGCAGCTGAGTCTTCATCTGCTTGGGGGGAACAAGAGTGTCTTCCTTTTTAGGCAGAAGTGCTTTCATTTTAGAAGACTGTCTCAATCCTTCACTCACGTACTCCTCATAAGTTTCAGGCCTTTTGTCTTCATTTTAGGAATATGCCCTTCCAGACAAAGCTCGACTTTCCAACTTGCCACTAGCTCCACTACTAGACCAGGTGAATTTGGATAATTCATATGAGTTTTGTTTTCAATTTGATTGGAGTTGTTGGGAGGTTTGGTTTGTTGCTGTTATATGTCCAGTTGGCTCTGACTTACTGTGAACTTACAGATAAAAGAGTTAAATGCTGCCCAGCAGTGCACCACCTTCATGATCACTAGCATGTTTAGTTCACTGCTGTGGCTGTTCTGTTAACACTTCCTATTTAGGGATTTCATCTTCCAGTACTGCACAGAGCACATACATACACAGTAGCACAGTCCATAGTGTGTTGCACTATACTGAGAGTCTCTGGTGTTTCACATCCACTAAAAAAAAAAACACAAGATGATGGTAAATCTCTTCCTGTGAAGATTTATAGTTTTTGAAATTAAATGGAGAATTGTTATGAGTGAGAATAGACTTGATGGCAGTGAGTGAAATATAGAGATAGAGATTTATATGTAAGTGAGTAATATATATGTGAATGATATATATAAATGAATAATATACATAAGTGGATAATAATATATGTGAATGTTATGTATATGTGTGAATGATACATATGTGAATGATATATATGTGAATTTTATATATATGTGAATTATATATATATGTATATATATATATACATATATATATACACACACACATACATATATGTATTTACTGCTAAAAGGACACACAAATCTGTCCTGCAGGAAGTACAACCAGATGCTCCTATTAGAAAAGATGGCGAAGCTTTGTCTCTTCGACAAGATGGACTAACCCGATGACTATAACAATGAGCTCAAGCATATGAGAGGTGGTGAGGGCAGCCCAGGATAGGGCAGGCTTCCCGTCTGTTTATCATAAGGTTGCTGCGAGTCATAGCTGACTTGCTGGCACCTAACAACAACAAGATCCCATGGAAAGTGTGCTGGTAACCCAAAGGTGGTGCGTCTCTGGTGATTTGAATCCACCAGTGACATACAAGGGAGAAAGATGGCCAGTCTTCTTCTGTGTAATTTACAGCCCCAGAATCTCCTGGATGGTCAAGTATATGTTAATTCTGACTTGATAGTAGTAAGTTGAGTTTATATATATACTCATTGTTGTCAAGTTGACACTGTTGTAAATGGTATTGCTAGCTTCATTACCCATTTGGGCTTCTCTTTCTTAGTGTAGAGAAACTCAAGTGATTTTTGTACCTTGATCTTGTACCCTGTCACTTTGCAGAAACCTTCTATTAGATACTGGACCTTTCCTCTGAAAAGAGCTCTGGAACCTAGTGGCTCTCCCCTTTGGCTGCCCTGCTTCATGCCTGGGAGGCTGATTCATTAATTTTTCCAGTAACTCTCTTGTCATTTCAGCTTCCAGGTGGGTTTATGCAGGCAGGAAATCAGATGGCAGGAGAAGAGTTAGTTAAAAT
Source organism: Elephantulus edwardii (assembly GCF_000299155.1). Taxonomy (NCBI): domain Eukaryota; kingdom Metazoa; phylum Chordata; class Mammalia; order Macroscelidea; family Macroscelididae; genus Elephantulus; species Elephantulus edwardii. The sequence goes on along the minus strand of NW_006399824.1, from coordinate 11,575,293 downwards.
ATTTATTCTCCTGGACCTCTTCTTGCCAGGTTCCTGTAGTTGGCTGTAATCCTCTATTGAAGGCCATGGATCTTGTTGGGGAACATTATCTATACAGCTACTCTCTCTACTGAGTCCTGGGAGCACGTCCTTATCATTTCTCTTGGGCTCAGAGTTGTAAAAGGTTCTGTTGTTACATGAAAGATACACTCTCATGGAATAATAATAATAACAAAATAATAAAGACCCTGATGGTTTTAAAACTCTGCTCATATATACATGGTCCCGTGGACTGCCAAAACAATGAAGAGATGTGTCTTGGAGAAGGTGTTTCAACAATGGGCTCTGACAAAGCAATGACTATGAGGCAGGAGCAGGATCAGATAGCGTTTCATTCTGCTGCACAGGGAGTCACAGTGACAAGCACCTAACAACAGTAGCAGCAGCAGCAGCAGCAAGAACAAGAGAATGTATAAAAATAACTGTATAAGGCATGGTTTCGTGGAATAATGATGGTAACACTGGCCAATACTCATTAAATGCTTACTGTGTGCCAAGTACTGTGGTGTGGGTTTTATATGCATTAACAATTGCCTTCACAACACTCTTTAGTTTAAGGTCTACTAAATGCAAGAAACTCTGGTGGTGTACTGTGTAGTCTATTATACTTACTGCTAACCAAAAAGGTTGTCTGTCCAAATCCAGCAGTTTCTCAATGGGAGTTGTTGTTGTTGCTATGTGCCATCGAGTCACTTGCAACTCATAGTGACCCTATGTACAAGAGCCCTAAGCCCTGCTCTATCCTGTGTCAACCGCACTGTCTCTGACACACCTACTCCCACTACCCCAATCACTGAATCGAATCACTTCATCAAGGGTAATCCTCTCTTGAGCTGTCCCTCCATCCTCCCAAAAATGATGTCCCTCTCCAAGGACTGGTCCCTCCTTTTAACATGCCCAAAATATGTCAGATGAAGCTTCAGAATCCTTGACTCCAAGGAGCAGCCTGGTTTCACCTTCTCCGGGACAAACCTGTTTGTTCTCCTAGCAGTCCATGATATATTCAACACTCTTCTCCAGCACCACAGCTCAAAGGCATCAATTCTTCTTCTATCATCCCTAGTCCCTGTCTCAAAGGGAGAAAGACAGGAAATTTCTCTTTTAAGATTTACAGCCATAGAAGTTCCATAGAGGGTTATCATGAATTGGAATAAAGTCAAGGACAGTGGGTTGGGTTTGGAGTTTACTTTCTCAGACTTTCATTGCTGCAAAATTGCAATTCACTCATAGCTTGCCCTGTTTTGGGTTCTTGAGGCTGTAAGTCACAATGAGAGGAGGTTACTTATCACACTTCCACAGTGTGGCTGGTGGATTTGAACCACCAGAGAGGGGCAGCTTTTGGGTTAGCAGTGCATTCTTTACAGACTAGAAAATACACTCTTGCAGGTGAGAAAAAGAGCTAAATAAAAAGATTAAATATCCCATTCATTGTCATACAGCTGTAAGCATTCAGACCAAGACAATCTGGCCCCAAGGTCCCAACATTTAACCCCAAACTGACTATGCAAAGGCTTTTGACTGTGTGGATCACAACAAGGTATGGCTGACTCTGAGAAGAATGGGAATCCCAGAATATCTTGGATCAAGAGGCAGGGGTCAAAACAGAGCGGGGTCCGTCAGGGATGTATTATGTCTCCATACCTTTTCAATCTGTATGCAGAACAGATCATCCAAGATGCTGGGCTGTATGAGGAGGAATGTGGCATCAGGATTGGTGGAAGAGTCATCAACAACCTGCGTTATGCAGATGACACAACCCTTCTTGCTGAAACTGAGGAGGACCTGAAGCTTTTGCTGTAGAAGGTCAAGGACTGCAGCCTCCTATATGGATTGAAGCTCAACATCAAGAAAACAAAGATTCTCACCACTGGGCCAATTGACAGCGTCAGTATGGGTGGTGAAGAGATTAAGATAGTTAATAGTTTTAGTTTGCTTGGTTCCACAGTCAACACTCTTGGTAACAGCAGCCAGGAAATCAAGAGATGAATTGCATTGGGAAAGTCAGCTGTGAGGGACCTCTCAAGAGTATTGAAGAGCAACAATGACAGGCTGGAGACTAAGGTGTGCCTGATCCAGGCTATAGTCTTCGCAATTTCGTGCTATGCATCGGAAAGTTGGACAATGACTAGGGATGATAGAAAGATAATTGATGCCTTTGAGTTGTGGTGGTGGAGAAGAGTGTTGAATATACCATGGACTGCTAGGAGAACAAACAGGTTTGTCCTGGAGAAGGTGAAGCCGGAATGCTTCTTGGAGTCAAGGATTCTGAAGCTTTGTCTGACATACTTTGGGCATGTTGCAAGGAGGGACTGGTCCTTGGAGAGGGACATCAAATTTGGGAGAATGGAGGGATGGCATAGGAGAGGAAGACCTTCGATAAGATGGATTGATTCTGTGAGTGGAGTGGTGAGAATGAGTGCATTTGAGATGGCTAGGTTGGGACAGGATAGAACGGCATTTAGGGGTCTTGTACATAGGGTCGCTATGAGTCGCAAGCGACTCGATGGCAAATAACAACAACAACATCTACTCAGAGGGAAAACTCTTCAGCTCTGGGGAAAATAAGAGCCAGAAGCACATGGCTGGACACTAATCATGTAATTCATTACTAATAAAAATTTCAGATCAACTGTTTAAGAGAGGTAGGGTTGGGAAAGATGCGTCAATTTTATCTTCCAGTTGTTGGGGTTATAGCTGCTGTTGACTGTGATTCATAACAACAACCCTATGAATCTTGCCCTATCCTGCACCATCCTCATGATCTGTATCATGTTCAAGCCTAAGGTTGCAAGCACTGTGTCAATTCATTTCCTTGAAGGTCACTATATTTACAGTCTTGGAAGCAGGAGTGGCATTCACTTACTAAATAACTTGCCTCTGGAAGCTCTATGAACTTTGATAAGTGTTGATGGTTGTAGAGGGCCTTCAGGCTTTTTGTTCATGGGGTCGCTATGAGTCATGCTTGACTTGAAGGCCATCAACAACAACATACTTATAGTCGTGGAGCCCTGGTGATTAGGTAAGGAGTTACGCTGTCAACTCAAAGACATGCATTTCAAATCTACCAGCTGCTCCGCAGGAGAAAGAGAGACAGTCTCCTCCTGTATGATTTACAGCTTCCAAAAACCTACTGGAGGGTCAGTTATGAGTTGGTTGTGACTTGATGGCTTATAACAATAAACTGAATACTAAATTTACTTGATCAGTGCTTTTTGGTAAAACTTGAGATGCCCTCTATTTGAACATATACATGTATGATATATATTGACATGTATCAATTCATGCAAATATAATGTTAGTCTTTTGTTTACATCTTCCTTTCAATAATTGCTCTTCTTGGAATCATTCTTGCTTGTATTACCGTCAACTATCCTGAAGGTCAGTAGAAGACAGGTGAAATACAGACTGTATGCCTTGTAAAGCTGTAGCCTATAATGTCCCTTTAGCCTGGAAGCAGGAGCAGCATCCCCTTCCGAAATGGCTTGCCTCTGGAAACTCTATGTACGAACAGTGCTCAGGCCTTTCCTTCATAGGGTCGTTATGAGTCATCTCCAACTCGATGGCACCTAACAACAATAACAACAATGTCCTTTTAGGAATATTCCACAGGAGATGCATCAGTGTTTGCCGATGTCAATTGGGCTTCCCAAAGTAGTTGCTTTAGTTTTCTTAGATGCTTTACAAAGGAAATAATTGAGCTTTTCATTTCATCGCAGACTCTTGAAAACTTGATAGCCAGACCTATGGCCAATGGGCTACACATGTTAACTTTTAGTTTGGTTTCTGGTCTTGTTTTAGGATTTTTGCTTTTTTTTTTCTGTATGCTTTTATTTTATTGCAATTTGCTGTAATTTGGGTAACCAGAAACAAGACAATAGTTAAAAAGCTCTGTGTATGTGTGTGGCGCTGCCCCCGTACTCACGTTCCCACACACAGTGCATTCTGGACTCTCCAGGAGCCCTGTGTTGACTTGCCAACATAGGGACTATTAAGGTTCTATAACGACTTAGCACACTCGCTGATAAACGGGGAGGCCATCAAAAAGAAACTGATAATTAGGAGGATTATCACAATCATCAATTTGCAGTCCCTTTGATGAGTGTTGGTTGCTTTTAATGACTCACTGAAGATCAAGTTGCTCTCCCTTTCAGCAGTAATGTGAGCTTAATAAGCATTAGTGTGATGATGACAATGAGTAAACAATCATCTTCATAATGATAATAATTTGGTCCAGGCAGGAGGGAAAATATTCCTGACTGGGCTTATTTGACTGTGACAGGAGGTGGAAAGGCAGAAGCTGGTGGGGGGAAATGAGAGGGCTTATTGGGGAGAAAAAAACCTACAAAATATATTTGTAATTATATTATTAGCTATAATTACATAATTATAATTATGTATAAATAGAAAGGAAGGAAGGAGTACCCTGGTGGCATAGTTAAGTTTTGGGCTACTATACAAAAAGTTGTGTGTTTGAGTTCACTGGTCAGCACTCTTTGGAGGGGTAAAAGATAGGCAGTCTCCTGTCACGATTTAGAGCCTTGGAACTCTGGTGGAGGCTCATCATGAGTCTGAATCATTTTTATGGCAGTAGGTGTGGATTTGAGATATAGATGGGCTCAAGAGACATGGAATTGGAGTGGGACTGGGAGTGTATGTGTAGGATCTAAGGATGTTGTAGCTTAGCTAGAGTGAGGCATCAGGAAAGGAGTATACTATGCCCTCGAGTCAGAACGCTGGTTCTATGACCTTAGACACATCACATGACTTTTGTGCCTCAATTTCCTTATCTGGGAAAGCATGTTCATGGAGCATTTGAGGTTTTTGTTATTTGTAACTTAGGGGGATTCTGTCTGTCACACTCTAGACTTGCTCCATCAAGTTTTCTTGGTTACTATCTTCATTCTCATCTCTGGTCCAAAAGGCAGCATCATGGTAGATGGAGGATTCAAGTTGTTAGGAATTTCATTTCACTTAGGTCTATAATCAACACCCATGGTAGCAAAAGTCAAGAAATCAAAAGATGTGTTGTGTTTGGAAAACCTGCTGTCAAGAACATCTTTAAGTGCCAAAGAACAAGGGCATAATTTTAAAGGCTATGATATCAGATGGTGAAGAGATTGAGATTGTTCACAGCTTCAGTCTGCTGGGGTCCACGGTCAACACTCTTGGCACCAGTAGCCAGGAAATCAAAAAACGTATTGCGATGGGAAAGTCTGCTGTTAGGGACCTCTCTAAAGTACTCAAGAGCAATGGTGTCTCTCTGGAGACGAAGGTGCGTCTGATACAGGCCATGGTTTTTGCAATCATTTGTTATGCATCAGAGAGTTGGACAATGACTAGGGAGGATAGAAGGAGAATTGACGTCTTTGAGCTGTGGTGCTGGAGAAGAGTATTGAATGTACCTTGGACTGCCAAGAAAACAAACAGATTCATCCTAGAGAGGATTAAACCAGGCTGCTCCTTGGAGGCAAGGATTCTGGGGCTTCGTCTGACATACTTTGGACATGTTGTAAGGAGAGACAGGTCCTTAGAGAGGGACATCATGCTGGGTAGAGTAGAGGGACAGCGCAGGAGGGGAAGGCCCTCTATGAGGTGGATTGATTCAGTGACTGGTGTAATTGGGATGGGTGTGTCAAAGGCAATGAGATTGGCACAGGATAGAGCACGGTTTAGAGCTGTTGTACATAGGGTCGCTATGAGTCACAAATGACTCGATGGCACACAACAACAAAAACAACAACAACAACAACAACAACAACAACATGATATCTTTAAATGCTTCCTATGTATCTGAAAGTTGGAAAATGAAGAGGGGTGACGGAAGAAGAATTAATGCCTTTGAATTGTGGCATTGGTGAAGAATATTGAATATCCAATGGACTGCCAGAAGAACAAACAAATCTGTCTTGGATGAAGTGTAGAGAGGTTGCTTCTTAGAAGCAAAGTTGCTTCTTAGAAGCAAGAATGTTGAAGCTTTTATCTCACATACTTTGAACATGTTGTCAGAAGGAGTCAAATATTGGAAAAGAATACCAAACAGGGAAAAGTAGAGAGTCAGCAAAATTAGATGGACTGACACAGTGACTGTAACAATGGGCTCGAACTTGGAGGAGATCATGAGAACGGCACTGCTATTCACAGGGTCGCTATAAATTGTAGTTGACTCAACATTTAACAATAATAACAATAGCAATAGCAACAACAATGACAACAACGACAACAATTTTTATAGAAGCAATAGACAACTGTTTGCTCTGCTAAGGGACCTTAGGAAAAGCATGCTCAGAAAATGCTGACATTATGAATTTGTTGAGGGCTCCTATGTGATGAGTAATGTAAAGAACTTAGTAAAAGGTTTGGTGCATTGTTGCTGTTGTAGTTATGTACTGTCGAGTTATGATTTATGAACAACTTATCTGAACCCATGTCCTATCCTCTCTCAACCTTATAATCTCTGTCACTCTTGAGTCCCTTGCTCCAGTCACTGTGTCAATCTATCTGGTTGCAGATTGAATCCTCTCCTGTGCTGTCCCTCCACCTTTGCAAGCATGATGTCCTTTTTAAAGAAAAATCCTCTCCTAGTAACATGCCCAAAGTATGTGGGATGAAGATTCTCCATCCTTCCCTTCAAAGAGCACTCTGACATCATCTGTTCCAAGATATATCTGTTTGTTCTTTTAGAAGTTCATGGGATACTCAGTGATCTTCAACACCACGACTAAAAAATTATCAATTTTTTCTTCTGTCATTCTCATTCATCATCCAGCTCTCAGACGCACAGTGAGTCCTCAAACTAACATCATTGCTCCTCAGCAATTTGGAGAATTCCCTAACTTCAGACTTTCTCAATGTAGTATGTCTTCTGACAGCTGGCACCAAGTGTATTGATTGTGGAGCCAAGTAAGATGAAGTAACTGACAGTTTCCATCTTTTCTTCATCTATTATGATATTACTTATTTTTCCAGTGCTGAGAATTTTTGTTTTCTTGATGTTGAGATGTAATCCATATTGAAGGCTACAGTGTTTGGTTTTCTTTAGCAAGTATTTCAAGTCCTTCTTACTTTCAGCAAGCATGGTTGTACCATCTGCATACTAAAGTTTATTGATGAGTCTTCCTCCAATTCTGATGCCACATTCTTCTTCAAAGAGTTCAGCTTCTCAAGTAATTTGCTCACCTTATAAATGAAATATATATGGAGAAAGGACACAACCATGACACATACCTTTCTTAATTTCACAGCTTGTGCTGTCCCTTGCTCTGTATGCACAACAGCCTCCTGGTATAGGTCTGGGTTTTGCATGAGCACAATCAAGGTTCTGGGATTCTCATTCTTCTCAATGCTAGCCATATTTTTTATGATCTACACAGTCAAATGCCTTCTTATAGTCAATAAAACACAAATAAACATTTATATTTCTAGTATTCTCTGCTCTCAGTCAGGATCCCTCTGACTGTTAGAGTTATTATTACTAATTATTAGTATAATTATTATACATCTAGAACACAATTGATCCAATTGACATGTGGTACATTGTAGGTGTATAATAATTGAGAGTGCATATGCTGCTGCTGCATATGCTGATAGACCCTAATGTAGGGAGAATTCTTAGCATTCTAAGAGGATTGAACAGTGTTTTGAATGTGCGAATGTGATTAAAAGAACCTTGTTATGTAATTTAAGCAATATATAGAGAATTACTTGCACTGTGTATTGTTTGTTGTTATTATTGTTAGGTGCCATGGAGTTGACTACAACTTGTATGAACAACAGATTGGAACCTGGCCCTATTCTGCACAATCCTCACTATCTCCACTATGTTATATCTGAATTCTTCATTTATTGTGTTCTTCTTATCTCATCTTTCTATATAGTCTTTTGCATCCCTTATAAGTCTGGACATATTATAGATGTTCAATAAATACTCTGAGTAGCACTGAAGGGTTCAGTTATGAAATAGTATTTTGGGATAATGAATTATTAAGCTTGTAATTTCAAATGAAACTACCAATAATGGTAATAAGCATAAGAGTTCATGGGAGTTTTTGCCTTTCTTAACCCTTCTGTAAACATATTGTTGCTGTTGATTGCCTTTGAGTCAAGCATGGCTCATAACAACCCTATGAACAAAAAGGCCTGAAGCCCTCTACAACCATCAACACTTATCAAAGTTCGTTGAGTTTCCAGAGGCATGTTGTTTGGGAAGTGGATGCCACCCCTGCTTCTAAATTAGTCCCCACAAACCCTGTGTGATGAACACGTGCTGTAATTTGCTACATTTTACTGACGCCCATTGTTGTTGTTAGGTGCTGTTGAGTCGTAGATGACTCATAGCGACTCTATGAACAAAAGGCCTGAGCAAGCCATTTTGGAAGTGGATGCCACTCCTGCTTCCAGGCTTGTTTCATTCGGGAAGCTCCAGCAAACACTGTTCAACATGGGTACCTATTACCATGTTTGGCACTTCACTGTCCCAGTAGTCAGTATCACAGAAACCACGAGTTACCTCTGTACAGCAATGTACAGACCAGTGCTATACCACCTAGAAGAATGTTTGACAGGAAAACAATTTGAACCCAGCCAAAGGCCGCAGATTAAAATCACCCACCTTCGGCTTGGTAGCATAACTTTCTGACTGACATCCATTGTTGTTGTTGTTGTTATGTGCCGTCGAGTTGCTTGCGACTCATAGCGACCATATGTACAAGATCCCTAAACCCCGCTCTGTCCTGTGCTAATCACACCATCTCCCATACACCCATCCCAATTGCCCCAGTCACTGAATCAATCCACCTCATAGAGGGCCTTCCCCTCCTGTGCCGTCCCTCCACCCTACCAAGCATGATGTCCCTCTCTAAGGACTGGTCTCTCCTTACAACATGTCCAAAGTATGTTAGATGGAGTCTCAGAATCCTTGCCTCCAAGGAGCCGCCGGGTTAGACCCTTTCCAGGATGAATCTGTTTGTTTTCCTAGCAGTCCATGGTACCCTCAATACTCTTCTCCAGCACCAAAGCACAAAGCCATCAATTCTCCTTCTATCCTCCTTAGTCATTGTCCAACTCTCTGATGCATAACAAGTGATTTCAAAGACCATGGCTTGTATCAGACGCACCTTAGTCTCCAGAGAGACACCATTGCTCTTCAGTACTTTGGAGTTCTCACATCAGCAGAGAACTGACGCCCATAGGGATTGAAAGACTTCATTCCTGTGTGTAGATCCCACAGCCTGCAAGTGAAGGAGCTGGAGTTAGAATCCAAGTCTTCGAACACCTCTTACAAAGAAAATATTGCATATTTTGTTTGGAGTTAGATCATCTGGTATCTGCATTAATTTACTACAACATGAAGTTTCTGTTCTTCATCTGTGATGTAAAGGAGTAATAAACTAAAATTTTCACCGTAGCAGGGACGTTTGCACATATACAGGCTTTGGGCTGAAGTAGAGAAAGGGAAGCTGGGAGAACTGCAGAGCAGTGACTGATCTGAAGGAGGCGACTCTGAATGAATTGCAGCTGATGGTTGACAAGCAGGATTGTGGTGGTGGTTGTGTGCTGTCAGAAATGAAGTCACAAATGACTCTCAGCTGACCTTCAAGCGGGTTTTCAGAGGCTGTAAAATGCACAGGAGGAGATTGTCCATCTTTCTCCCGTGGAGCAGCTGGTAGATTTGCAATGTCAATCTTTGGATTGGCAGCATCATGCCTTATTACTTAGCCACTAGAGCTCCTTGGGCATGCAGGATGGAGAGGCCCAAAGTAATGAGTCTTAACCACTTTCCCAATTTTCAGTGTTGACAATGAATTATTATCAAAACTAACCATGCACAAATTGTTGTTGTTACTATGTGCTGTTGAGTCACTTGCAACTCATAGTGACTCTATGTACAACATCCTTAAACCCTGTGCTAACCTGTGTCAGTCTTATTGTCTCTAACACACCTACTCCCATTATCCCAGTCACTGCATCAATTCATCTCATCAAGGGTCTTCAGTCCCTCCGCTCTCTCAAGCATAACGTCCCTCTCCAAGGACTGGTCCTGCCTTGCAACATGTCCATCAGAATCTTTGCCTCCAAGGAGCAACCTGGTTTCACCCTCTCTAGGATGAACCTATTTGTTCTCCTATCCATCCATGGTGTATTCAATATTCTTTTCCAGCACCACAGCTCAAAGGCATCAATTCTCCTTCTATCATCCCCAGTCATTGTCTAGCTTTTTTACAAGAAAACCAAGCACAAGAGTCACATTAAATGCCACATGGGCCAAAAAAAGGCATAAAGTGCCAGTTTACCGTCTCAATACCAGCGGTTTTCAAAGTCCCTTCCAACTTTGAAGTATAATAAAAAAAGCCAACTGCTTACTTGCCGAAAGAGAAACCATTTTTCTCCATTGTGCTTGAAACCCATCATCTGTCTTTTGCTAGATACTTTTCATTGGTACGAGGGGAGGATGCCACCCCAAGCCTCCAGTTCCTAATGTTGATGGAGGAGATAGAATTACCACGCCACACTGCCGTGAGTGACAGATGTATGTGCAGGCGAGAGAAAGGCAGACCTGGGTTTAATTATGTAAATATATGGCTAAGCTTTAATAAGGCATTGCTGCAATAAAACTGTCATAACTGCCAAGTTCGGGAAATAGAATGAGTGAGGTTTTCATTCCGGGGCACTATATTTGGGAAGGAAAAAAAAAAAGAAGCAAGAAAAACAGAGAGGAGCTGGTTCATCTTGAGAAACCTTCAGAAACATGTCAGCAATTCCTGAGCGGCTTGTTCCTGCCAAGCACCATCCACGGTGACAACTGGTGCTGAAACCTGAGGAGCCCACACAGCTCCCAGGGAGAGGAGAAAGCTGACGTTTCAAGGTTGATGTTTTCTAAGGAGTTCTCAGAGAGACCAAGCTTTTTATCATCACCTGCCAAACTATTCCTCAAACTAGTCAGCCCCCTCTTTTACCTTGTAACCCTTTTTCTGCTGCCTGTTCCCAGAAGAGGACAAGAGGTGACAGAAGTTGGGCCAGGGTTGAGAGCGGTTGGTGGTGGGCTAGGTAGAGGTGGAAGATACTTCTTTGCCTATCAAGAGGTGGGGATTGAAGTGCTTGTGTCGTTCTTTTAACTGTCCATATATTTTCTTTTTTAAAGTCAGTGTTTTTAATAATCCCCTGGTGGCTAAGGAGTTGCACTGCCAACCCAAAGTCAGGCAGTTTGAATCCACCAGCTGCTCTGCCTGAGAAAGATGGGAGATGATCTCTCATGGGATTAAAAGCATCTGAAAACCCACTAGTGTCAGTATGAGGCAGCTCTGACTCAGTGGTACTGACTTAGGATTTTAGGGTTTTTTTCTTGTTTCAGCCTATACGCAGAACGGATTATCCGGGAGGTGGGGCTCTCTGAGGAGAAGTGTGGCATCAGGATTGATGGAAGATTCATCAACAACCTGTGTTACGCAGATGACACAACCTTGCTTGCTGAAACTGAGGAGGCCCTGAAGTGCTTGCTACAGAAGGTCAAGGACTTCAGCCTTCAATA
>NW_006399824.1:11561475-11562422 GCF_000299155.1 Elephantulus edwardii | reverse complement strand
TGTGTGTGTGTGTACCATCAAATCGGATCTGACTGGTACAGAAGGAGATTGCCCCTCCTTCTCCAGCTGAGCATCTGGTGGATTTGAACCATGTACCTCTGGGATTGCAGTGCAGCTTCATACCACTAGGCCACCAGAGCTCACCTCAATCATTGGTATATTTTATACTCAGTCAACATCGCAATTCAAAAATACTGATTCTTCATCTCACATACTTTAGACATATTGTCAAGAGGCTCAAGTCCTTGGAAAAAGTCATGATGCTGGAAAGGTAGAAAGAAGATCAAGGAAAAAGAAGAAGACCTTCAATAAGATGGCCTGACACAGTGGCTGCTATGACAGTGGGCTTGAACACAATGCAGATTGTAGGGATGGCACAGGATAGGGCAAAATTCCTACAGCAAGGTTGTGATGTGTTGCTCAAAGGGTCCCTATGAGTCGTCATCAACTCAACAGCACTTAATAACAACAAACAAAACCTACTGCTGTCAGTTGATTTCTATTCATGGTGATCCCAGATGTTACAGGGTAGAACAGCATCATAAGATTTTCTTGGCTGTAATCTTTATTGAAGGGAGCGCTGGTAGCCTAGTGGGAAAGGAATCCTACTGCCAATCCAAGTGCAGGAGATTTGAATACACCAACTACTTTGCAGAAGAAAGATGGGTGATTGCCTCCCTCTGAAAACCTGCTGCACTGTCAGCTATAAGTCAGTTTCAATTAGAGGCAATCAGTTTAATCTTTATGGGAGCAAATCTCCAGACTACTTTCATAATGGCCCTGGGTTGGCCTTAACTACAATATTTAAGTTGGTAGTAGAGAAAAAAAATTGCCTTATCCAGACTCTATCACTTATCTTAAAACATAGTTTTTGCTCATTAATGATGAATCCCATTAAAACAGACATAGGGGATTCTAGCAGCCTTAAGAAGTGACCTGGGGGAGGG
>NW_006399824.1:11558209-11559345 GCF_000299155.1 Elephantulus edwardii | reverse complement strand
AAAAAATGCTTGCAATATGAAGAAGTGTTCAAAATCCCTAGTTCTAAGAGAGATGCAAATCAAAACAACTATGAGATATCATCTCACCCCAGTAAGAAAAGCAAAATTCAACAGAGCAGCAAGCAGCAAAAGCTGGTGAGACTGTGGCGAAACGGAAACTTTTATTCCCTGTTGGTGGAAGTGTAAAATGGGAGTTGCAAAATACAAATACCATTTGACCCAGCAATTTCACTACTGGTAATTTACCTTAAAGAAACCAGAAGTGCCACCCAAGCAGATGCACACCCATGTTTATTGCGGCTTTGGTCACCACAGTAGCAAAGAGCTGGAAACAACCCAACTGCCCATGAACAAACGAATGGATAGAGAAGCTATGGTATATACACACAATCAAACACTATGCTGCATTGAAAAATAGGAACTCATGAAATATTATACAAAATGAGTGACCTGGGGGACATTATGCTGAGTGAAATATCTCAGTCACAGAAGGACAAATACTGCATAATGCCATTGTTATACAAAGGGATTGACATTGGGGTTGGGGGAAAAGCTAAAAGGGGATAAATAATGTATACCACGTTGAAACAGATGAGGGAGAGAAATGTTAAAAAGGAATATATGATTAGGTATTATTTTCATGATAAGATTCCAAAAAAAGAAATGGGTACTAAAGTAGATTGTGGACTCAGGGAGGCGGGATATTGTATAACAATGAAAGATTTTTCCTTTTCTTTTCAAAGAAAAAAGTGAACTGGGGGAGGGGTGGGCAGGGAAGAAAATGTGCAACAATGAATGAGTGAGAAAAAAATTAAATGGGAAGAATATGCTGTAAAAAAAGAAAAAATATTAAAAAATACTTGCAATTAAAAGGGGGGGGGAAGCAAACTAAAAACAAACAAACAAAAAAAGGAATGACTCAGTATACAGTTATTTGTTTAGAACAATCAAGCAAGATTTAGAAGAGGCCATGGCACCAGGAATACCATTGCTGATGTCAGATGGATCCTGGATGAAAGTAAGGAACACCAGAAGAATGTCTATCTGTGTTTTATTGACTATACAAAGGCATTTGACTGTGTGGATCATGACAAGCTGTGGTTGATATTAAGAATGGGAATCTCAGAGCACTTGAT
>NW_006399824.1:11524957-11557714 GCF_000299155.1 Elephantulus edwardii | reverse complement strand
TGTCATGACAATAATACCTAATCATATATTCCTCCTAAACAGTTCTCTCCCTTATCTGTTTCAATACAGTGTACATTATTTATCCCCTCTTAGTTACCCCCAACTCTGATGTCAGACCCGATTTACAACAGTGGCATGCAGTGTTTGTTCTTCTGTGACTGAGATATTTCACTCCGCATAATGCCCTCTAGGGTCATACATTTTGTGTAATATTTCATGAGTTCCCTGTTTTTCAGTGCTGTATAGTATTCCATAACATTTGTGTGACTATACCAAAGCTTCTCTATCTATTTGTTTGTCGATGAGTACTTGGGTTGTTTCCAGCTCTTTGCTATTGTGAACAAAGCCGCAATAAATATGGGTGTGCATATATCTGCTTGGGTGGCACTTCTGACTTCTTTAGGGTGTATTCCCAGTAGTGAAATTGCTGGGTCAAATGGTATTTCTATTTCCAACTTTTTGAGAAAGGAGCATACTGCCTTCCATAGTGGTTGCATCATTTTACACTCCCCCAAACAAAGATTCTTAACATTTGACAAATAGGCAGCTTCATGATGGATGGAGAGGAAAGTGAAACTGTCAATAGCTTCATCTTGCTGCTCAGGAAATAAGGAGATGCATTGCACTGTGAAATTCTGCAGTTAAGGATTTTTCCAAAGTATTGAGGAGTAGTGATGTCAATTTGAGGACTAAGGTGCATCTGATTCAGGTCATAGTTTTTCCTATTACTAGCTTTGCATCCGACACCTGGACAATGAATAGGGATGACAGAAAAAGAATTGAGGCCTTAGAACTGTGGTGTTGGAGAAGATCACTGAACATCCCATGTATGGCCAAGAGAATGAGCAGGTATGTCTTGGAGAGGGTGTAGCTGGAGTGCTTTTTGGAGGCAAGAATGATGATGTTTTGCCTCACATGCTTTGGACATATTGCTAGGAGTTATCATTCCTCAGAGAGGGACATGATATTGAGAAGGATGGAGGGGCAGCGAAGGAGAGGAAGACCCTCAGCCATGAGAATTGATACAGTGACAGCTGCACTGGGGTCTTGTGTATTATGAAGTGTGATGATGGCACAGGATAGAACAGGGTTCAGATCTTTTGTTTAGAGGGTTGCTATGAGTCGTGATTGACTCAGCGGCATCTAACAACAACAACAACAACAACACCACTCTAGGTTGTGCTTACAAGCAGGCTAGTGATTATTGCTGTTATGTACTGTGGAGTTGAGTATGGCTCATAGTGACACTGTGAATAACAGATATGAGCATTGTCTTATCCTGTACTTCCCTCATTATTCTGACATACTCGAGCCCATTGCACCAGTTGCTGTGCCAATCCATCTAGATGAGGGTCTTCCTCTCTTTTGCCGACCCTCCATCTTTCCAGGCATGATATCTCTCTCCAAGGAAGACAGAGCTTTAAAATCTTTGTCTCCAAGGAGAACCATTATTACTTTTTCCAAGACAGACCTATTTGTTTTCCTGGGGGCCTATGGTATGCTCAATACTCTTCTCTCTACAGTACTACAACTCAAAGGCATTAATTCTTCATTTGTCATCTGCAGTCATTGTCCAGCTCTCTGACATATAGCATGTAATTGTGAAGATCATGGCCTGGATCAGGTGCACTTTAGTCTCTAGACTGACATCATTGTTTCTCAGCACTCTAGAAAGGCCCTTGACAGAAGACTTCCCCAATTCAATTTGTCTTTTGATTTCCTGACATCTGGTACCAAGAGTGTTGATTATGGAGCTGACCAAACAGAAATTGTAAAACATTAATCTCTTCTCTATCTACCATGGTGCTGTCAATTGGCCCAGGTGATAATCTTTGTTTACTTGGTGTTAAGCTTCAATCCATTTTGAAAACTACATTCCTTGACCTACTGCAGCAAATGCTTCAGGTCCTCCTCAATTTCGGCAAGCAGGGTTGTATCATTTTCATAACACAGGTTGTTGATGAGTCTTCCTCCAATCCTAATGTCACACTCCTCCTCATAATGCCCAGCCTCTCAAATGATCTGTTCCACATAAAGATCGATATGGTATGGAGACAGGGTACATCCCTGACACACTCCTTTCATAAATACAGGACAATATCACACACAAGCAAAATCCTGCTGATGATTATCCAGAAATGACTGGCACGATACATTAACAGAGAACTACCAGAAATACAAGCTAGATTTAGAAAAGGTTGTGGCACTAGAAACATTATTGCTAATGACAGGTGGATCTTGGCTGAAAGCAAAAAGTACAAGGAGGAATGTCTGTCTGTGCTTCACTGACGACACAAAAGCATTTGACTGTGTAAATCACAGCAAATTATGGTTAGCCTTGAGGAGTCTGGGAATCCCAGACTGTGCTCATGTGAAACCTATACTTGGACCAGGAGGCAGTCATTAGAACAAAGCAAGGATTCACATGGTTCAAAATTGTGAAAGGACTGTGTCAGGGATGTGTCCTGTTTCCATACCTTTATAGCCCACAGTTCACAAGTAAAATACTTACGAGTGGACCATACAAATGGAAAGAGGCAATAAGTGTTAGGACCTAGCATGTATTGTGAAAATAAAAGATGTTAAATCAGCCTGCCTCTCTAAGGATTTATAGCTTTGGACACCCTACGGGACAGCTGTAGGGTTGTTAATGGTCAATACCCGCTAAACACAACTTGTTTTGTCTTTTGTTTTAGTTATTCTCTTTTGGTACAGGCGCACAATTTTCTTGAGCAGTGGAGGAGGGAGAAAAAGTCTGCAAGTGTCTGTTGCCCTGTTATTTAACTGTGACTTGGGGAAGTGGAAACGTAATCAGAGAGCTTCAGGTAGTGCCAAGGAAAGACCACACTTTCTAAAATGGCTTTTGTGCTAGCAGTCCTTGTAATACTTTCTCTTGTCTTGTGCATCAAAGATAAATTTTTCATTCAGGAAGCAAACCCTTTATAGACCTAATCTCTTTTCCTCCTCTTCTGAAAGCTCCTTCAGATCTCTGGCTCAGAAAACCTTTGGCCATGGCAAATTTCAGCCAATCTTCACTCTGAGCTCAAGTACCAATTTTTATGCACTTTATTCTTTCCTTTTATACTACTCTAAAGGATTATTAGTTGGTCCCATGCAATTTAGTATTTGCTTAGGTGAAGAATAGGGTAGAGCTTTGATCTATTGTCCACAGGTTTGTCATGGGTCCACGTCAACGGCA
The DNA here is from genome assembly GCF_000299155.1 of Elephantulus edwardii. Classification (NCBI taxonomy): domain Eukaryota; kingdom Metazoa; phylum Chordata; class Mammalia; order Macroscelidea; family Macroscelididae; genus Elephantulus; species Elephantulus edwardii. The sequence continues at coordinate 11,554,515 of NW_006399824.1, read as the reverse complement.
AACACCAATAGCAACACCTTGTCACATTTTCCAATGCTTTTTTGTCCTCAGTGCTGTCTCTGCAACTAGGCACTTAGCTCCTTGTGTACAGGAATCTCATGTCTCTTTAGATTTTGCCACAGTGTCTAGCATGGTGTTAAACTCATAGATTAATAGATGACATAGTAAAGTAAGCAGGACATTCTACAATGACTGAGGGTATTCATCTTTTTTCTTTCCTGTTTTTTTTCTCCCCTCCATGGACAAGACTAAAACACACTCCCAATAAGAGGTGAAGAATATTAGGAGTAGATAGATTCTTTTTTCTTGTGAACAGTCTGAAGAGAATAGATTCCCCCTATACGGACTTACTTTATTTGGCTAGCTTTTCTGAATCCTCTGGTAAGGATGACAAATGATTGCACATTGAGTTTCTTATCATCGAAGCCTTCTTTCTTTGCAGGTCAGTAAGTAGACTCATAGGAGAGGACTGTGGGGTAGAACAGAACAACAGTGTGGAACTTGGAGGTCTCTCAGAGCGCCATCTTCTATTGCTTCTGAGTTCAAGATAGTCACACGGTATTTTGTAGGTGTATCAGAAGGAGCACTAGATGGGGAGTCAGGAAGCCTAGATTCTAGTCCTGGACCAACCATTACCAACTGGGACCTTCAGTCAGTTTTTCCCACATTTCAGAACCCACACAGCAAGCATTTCAACAGAGGCAATATAATATGGGAGGTTGGTTACACAGATTTGACAGCCTGAAAAAGCAAGTAGGGAACACGGAGGTAATGTGGAGTTGAGCACTGCAGGAAGACACTTTCCCTTCTGCTGTAACAAAGCCAATGTTGTTAGGTTGACGGCAGTTCATAGCCACCCTGTGAACAATAGATCCAAACCTTCCCCTGTTCTGCACTGTTCTCATTATCTCCTACATGTTCCAGCTACCTGCTACAGTCACCGTGGCAATTCATCTTCTTGAGAGTCTCTCTCGCTCTCTCTCGCCTCTCCTGCCCTACAAAATACCCAAAGCATGTCAGATTGAGTTTCACTATCCCTGCTTCCAAGGAACAACCTGGTCATGCATTCTCCAAAATGCTAAGGGAATAGATTGAGGTTACCTGGAAACATGAAGTAGGAGCCCCCATGTGCTGGTGCTCAGATAACTGAGGAAAGCACTGTGCTTTGGGACTTTGTCACTTTAGGAGCTCAGAGGACAAGCCCTGCAGAGCAGACACTCGGATCCCTGAGAAGGTGTACTGCATTAGACAAGCGAGGCTGTTCTTGAAAGAACTCAATGTAGGTGGAAGGTGGACCAAATATGCTGTGGGACATGCAGAGTCACTGATTGGTGGTAGAGCTGCCTGCCACCCTTAATGTCTTAAAGTCTTCCTTAAGGGTGTGCATTAGTGGAACCTATCTTTGAGCCAACTGCAAAGGAGGAATGTAATTTGCAGAGTGCCAACTTCAACATCACAAGGCCGAGCACTGGAGGATGAATTTATAGTGGAGACAAAAGCCTAATGGTAGGCACACAGACTGTAAATCTTTCCAGAAGCAGATGACCACATCTTCCCCTCATGGAACAGCTTGTGCATTAGAATAGCCAACCGCTGCAGTCTAGTATTTTAACCTTTGTACCCTTAAGACTTCTCAAATTATGAAACTTAAAATGAAAACATGACCTTCGATTATCTGGGTGGCCTCAAACCAGTCACACAAACCCTTAAAAGCAGAGAAATGTCTCCAATTGGAGTCAGACACACATGGCGTAAGAAAGGAGCAGGAGTGGCTGATAGAGAGGGAAGTGGGAGCCTTTAGAAATGTGAAAAGGACTTGACCTGCCATTGCTGGTTTTGTGGATGGGGACAGAGGAGTCAGAGCCAAGGGCTGTGGGGAGCCAGTGAAAGGTGACAGCAATCTGCAGCCAATGACTGGCAAGGACACGAGGACCTCAGCCCTACAAGTAGAAAGAACAGTTTAGACCCAGACTGGGAGGAGGTTGGCAGCAAACTTGTAAAATCTTTGTCCAGAGTCTTAGGAAAGGAAAGCAGCCCTGCCCGCATGTCTTTGACTTTGTGAAACCTGGAACAGAGATTGCCTCAGGCTTCTGACTCCTAAAACAGTCATAAAATAAACATTTCTTTAAAGCCATTTCGTTTGTGGTAAGTTTTCTATCACTGCACATTTGCCATTGAGCTGATTCTGAACCATAGTGATCTTATAGAACGGCCCCAAAGGCCTTCGGGCCTCTAATTAATTGTAATTGTTAGAAGGGGAGATCCAGCAGCATAGTTGATGGGGAGTGGTGCTGCTAACACAAAGGTGCGTCTCTCCAGCAGTTTGGATACACCAGATACTCCTCGGGAAAGAGCTGGACAGTCCCCTCCCTTTGTGATTTACAGCTCTGGACACTTGATGGAGGGCTGCTATGAGTTAGAACCGATTTGACGGCTTAGAATTTGAGTTGTAATCATTAAGGACAGCAGATCATGAGGTCTTTTCTCCCACAGAGTTACTGGTGGGTTGGAGCTGCTGTTCTTCCAATGAGAAACCAAGTGCTTAACAATTACACCACAAGGGTTCCTTAGAAAATGAATAAATTAATAAAAATGCATAGCCATTGGGTCAGAAGGTGATTCATAGCTGACCTTTGAGGGGATTTTCAGAGGCTGCCAAGCACACAGGAGGAGACTGCGCATCTTTCTACTGCAAGGCAGCTGGTAGATTTGAACCACCTGCTTCTGGTGTGGAAGCACAACTCCTTACCCCAAACTTATTCCAGAGCAATCTTTGATTTAATTGATTCTTTCCAAGTGATTCCTGTGCTCCCTCCACCTGCCGAGGTACTGAAAAGGTACCTAGAGGCTGCCAGTGGCCACTGTCCTTGTGCTTTGACAGTGGTTCTGCAGAATAGGGATACACTGAAGAACCTTCCCTTTACATCTCTTTACAGCTGTGGACTAGTTTAGAGAGAGCTCATGCGCTCTTTCTCTGCATTGTCTGTATAATCAGTAGGCAGCCAGGCTGTCAAAACAAGGAAGAATGATGCAGATTGGGACAGATAACGGAGGTAAATGCTGAAGGCAGAGTTTGGGTGAATCACAGCCTTTAATGAACTCTCTCGTTTTTCCTCCTCTTTTCTTTCAATCACATTCTGTTTCCACATCTCAGAGGAAGCATCAGTTTTATCTGACCATCAAGATGGAGCAGTGGTGTGATCAAACTGCAGATGTAATTGTTTCAGCTAAATTAAGCTGTTAAGAGTTCCACGGGAAGCTTCCTTGTTGATTGGGGCTCAGTTCACTCGACCAGCAGAACATGCCTTCTGATCCTGTCTAGATAACAGGCATGGCCCAAGCAACTTGGAGGAAGAGTTAGTTTCATTATCTTTAGTTAAAACTTCTTTGGAGGACAGCTGGCTGGCAGGCACTATCTATTTTTATTTTTTTAACTTATGGCTCACAAGGAAACTATTATTGCAGAATTTTTTTCTGCTCTTGGACAACTGCTATTTCATTAAGTGACTTCAGAGATCTGGACACCAAGGGGTTAGATGAGCTGTCACGAATTTCATACCAGCAGAAAATGGAAAGCTCTTATTGTTTTCTTTATTTCTTATCACTAAATTCCATTACACATTGGCAACAACTCTCTGGACAGAGCATTTCAAGATTTTATTGTGCTCCTCCAGTTGTTAGCCACCTGATCTTTGGCCTCCAGCTTTCTTGTTCTTCACAAACTAGTGTTTGTCATTCCCTGGGAAAGCTTCTGTAATTGTCCCCTGGTGCATTCTAACTGCTTCTTATTTTTGTTGTTGTTTTTAAATATACAGCAATACTTACCACCTCTCCATAGAACATATTTAAACTTGCAGCACTCACGCATTGTCTCATTTAATCTCATGCTGCCGTATTTTCAGAGGGTTTCACATCTGCATTTTTCTCATGGAGGTTCGGTGGCCTAGCCTGTAGGGAGGTGAGATGCTAACCTAAAGGGCTATGTCTCTTAGGCAGTTTGAATCCACCAACATCTCCTGGGAAGGCAGATGGACAGTCTCCTCCTGTGCAATGTGTAGTCTCTGAAGAGCCATTGGAGGGCCAGCAATGAATTGATTTGGACTTGACGATAATGTGTTAGACATCCTTTTATAAGGAATGACTTTTACTAGGTAGGTAGTTCCAGGTCCCATTTTAAAGGGAGTGTTGCCTATCTGCTCAGATTTCTTTGAGCTTAGACACATGACTATGCAGTAGTCAACAAAACCCTCTTTAGCTAAATATGTCTCCTAAAGATACACAAGAGAGTTTTGATGTTTGAGACTTTACATAAAAGCCTGAAGAGTTACCTGACACTGACTCTATGGAATGCCCTAACATTAAAAGATATAACAATGAAAGAATTTTTCTTTTACTTTTCAAAGAGAAGAGTGAACGGGGTGGGGAGGGGTGGGCAGGGAGAAAAGTGCAACAATGAATGGATGGAAATCCAAGTCTATAAATTTTCATTAAAATAATAATAATAATAATAATAATAATAATAACAACAATAATAATAAATAGTAAAAGCGACAGGAGTGCAAAATGTTGCCTTTAAAGATGTTGACAAAAATCAACTTGAAGGCCACATTCCAAGCCTTCTGGAAAAGTTCTTTCTTCCCCAAGATTTCTTAAACGCTAGTTGCTCGTAGAGAACTCTGGTGATCTTGTGGGTAAGGAATTGCGCTGCCAACGCAAAGGCAGGTGACTTGAACCCATGAGCTGCTCCTTGGAAGAAAAGAGAGCAGTATCCTTTTGGTGCGACGTATAGCCTCTGGATCAAACATCCTGTCCCTCTGGCATTCCTATTCTCTTCTTTGAGTCCCTTATTAGTCTTTTTCTCTGCCCCAGATGTGCCATTAATATGTTTTCTTACACACACACACAAACACACACTCACACTCACACTCCACCCCTTACACACTCTGCTTTCTTGATCTTTTCAGGGGCCGGCTTTATGGAAGGATGCTAGAGATGCTCTCACTGACAACAGAGAACACAGCCTCATGCTACAGAGCAGCCACTTAGTTCTTACAGATTTCCGTGTCCTCAGCGTGTAACTCAGCTTTCCTCCATCCCTCCTATCTTGCTTTCTCACATCTCTTTTCTTTCCTGTTTATTAATTCCTGTTCCTCGCTAATGCAGCACAGTTTATTGCTGACATTTGCCGCTTCACCTTATTGGCTAACCTCAGCACTACTGGTATTTTGTGTTGTATAATTCTATGCTGCAGAAGATAGTCCTGTGCATTGTAGTGTGCTGGGTAGTATCCTCCGCCTTTACTTGCTGCTACCTAAAATCTCTCCAAACAGTATTGAATGTTCCCTGGCATGGAGGATGGAAGATTTCCCCACTGAGAACCACAGTGAATTCCTGCCCTTGAGAGGAATTCAACCTTCTACCTAAGAAACTGTTTCTGATGGGCATCCCGTGTTAGGTACTGTGCTAAACATTTTGCATCATTCACAAAACAGGCCAGATTTATCCCTGGATAAGTGCTTCCCTGGTAACAGCGAGATTGGCAGTTCAAAACTACCACACTCCCTACGGGAGAAAAGGCCCAGTAATTTGCTTCTGTTAAGACTGCAGTTTAGGAAATCCCAGGGGGCGGTTCTTCTCTGTTATCTGGGGAATGAGTTGGCTTTACCCAATGACATATAACAATGATATATCATTCAAGTATATGTGTTCAGCAAAAATTACTTCAAACATGCAGTTGTCAGGTGCCTTTGAGTCAGTTTTTGATTCATGATACAGTTTTTGATTCATGGCGACCCTGTGTCGTGGTACTTAATAGCAACAACAACTTTTACACAAACAGATCACCAGATGCTGCACCCACAGAGCTGCTGGGTGGGTTTAAACCTCTGACCAAATTTGATTAGAAACTTGAGTGTTTAACCATTGTGCCACCTGAGTTTTGTCTTAAACATATACATATACAATATGCAGATACGTGTATTTATAACAGTGTGTATGTATACATACAAACGTGTTTATACAAACACGCATATATAAGTAAACTGGTTCTGAAGTAAATTCCTTAGATGCTTTTAAGTTGACTGCAACTCATAAAAGACCCAATGTATAGCAGAAGAAACTCGCCTAATCCTGTGTCATCCCCACAATTTCAGCTGTTTAAACCTATTGTTCTAGTCACGGTCAGCTCATTTTGCTGAGTGAGGATCTTTCTCTCTTTCCCTGCCCCTCTCCTTTTTCCATTTGCTGTCCTTTCCCAAAGACTAGTGTGTCTCTTGACATGCCCAATCGGTGGGAGACAAAGTCTTGCCATCTCTTGCTTCACTTCTTCCAAGGCACTTTTGTTTGTTCTTTCCTCAGCCAATATTCACTGTCTTCTCCAGCATCACAAGTCAAAGGCATCAATTCTTCTTCAATATTTCTTACTTATTATTTAACTTTCACATTCATATTGAAATTGAGGCAATAGAAACATACTGAAGAAACTGAAAATACTTCAGGTTGTTGTTGCTATTATGTGCCGTGAAGTTGCCTGTGATTCATAGAGACCCTGTTTATAATAGCTCTGAATTTTGTCCTGAGCCATTCTCACTGTCTCCAACACACTTACCCCCATTATCCCAGTTAGTGTGCTAGTCTGTCTCTACTAGGGTCTTCCTCTTCTGTGCTGTTGCTCTACCATTCCAAGCATGATATCCCTCTCTAGGAACTTGTCCCTCTTGGCCACATGTCCAAAGTATGTGAAATGGAGTTTCAAAATCTTTACCTTCAAAGGAGCAGCATACACCTTACTCATTTATCACTCACTCACTCACTGCCATCAAGTCCAAATCTGAGTCCCCCAACTGCTTTTCAGAGGTTGTAAATAGCATGGAAGGAAATTGCCCAGCTTTCTCTCAAGGAGTAAATGGTGGATTTGAACTCTTTATCTGTAGGCCACCAGAGCTCCCTAATATTTTATATTGATCATCTTTACAAAAGAACAATACACTGCCTAATCCAGGACATCCTTACAATTGCTGCTGTGCTTAAGGTATTGTTGTTGTCACTCATCTCCTGAGAGCCTTCCTCTCATCTCGTGAGAGCTTTTCTCTATTTTGATTACTGGTAAGACGCTGCTCTGTAATGCCAAAGACATGTGGTTCAAATCCACCAGATTCTCCATGGGAGAAGGATGGGCATGGACAATCTCCTCCTATGCAATTTGCTGCCTCTGAAAACCTGCTGGAGGGTCAGCTATGGGTCAGGTCTAACTCAATGGCACACACAACTACTTACTAAGAATGATGGCAATTTCCAGGGTCTGGCCCTTCCTGATAACACACCCAAAGTGTGAGAGACAAAGTCTCACCATTTTGTTTCTAGGGAGCATTCTAACTACACTTCCTCCAATACAGATTTAACGCATGAAATTAGATATTCTCAAGCTCTCTGACTTTTTTAATCTTATCTTGCAATATTGCTGTTGTTGTTATGTGCCATCGAATTACCTATTACTCATTGCGCTCCTATGTACAGCAGCTCTGGAATCTTTCCTGTCCTGAGCCAGTCTCACTGATTCTGACACAAGAACCCTGATTGCACCAGTTACTGTATCAATCCATCTAATCTGTGTTCTTGCCATCCTGCACTGTCTGTCCACCCTTCCAAGCATGATGTCCTTCTCCAAGGACCAGTCTTTCTCTCCTGGACACATGCCCAAAGTATGTGAGGTGAGCCTTCAAAATCCTAGGGTCCAAGGAGAAACTTTACCCTCTCCAAAACAGACCTATTTATTTTCTTGGCAGTCCATGCTATGTTCAAGACTTTTCTCTAGCACCACAATTCAAAGACATCAATTCTTTTTTTTGTCTTGCTTATTCATTGTCCATTGCAAATAATTGCAAAGACCATGGCCGGGATTAGGCACACCTTAGTCTCTAGACTGACATTGACTGCTTTTCAGTATCTGGAGAGGTTCCTGACAGCAGATTTTCCCAATGCAATTCATCTTTTTATTTCCTGACTGCTGGTGCTAAGAGTGTTGATTGTGGAGCTGAGTAAGCTGTAATTGCTAACAATTTCTTCTCCATCTATCATGGTGCTGTCAATTGAGCTAATGGTGAGAAGTTTTGTCTTCTTGATGCTGAGCTTCAATAGTAGGGTTCAAATGATTGAAATGAAACTAAGTCCCAGTCTCCTGTGGGAGTCCTTTGTTCTTTGTCCTCTTGGCCATGTTCCAGGCTGGACTCTTATCTCCTGCCTTTAATTTCTAAAAGTACTGTCAACACAGATCAGTTGTGAATATTGGACTTCTTTTTAAGAATTTTAGGGTAACATAAAGGGGCACAGGGGTTAAGTATTTTTCTGCTGACAATGGATTAAAACTCATTCAGTCACTCAGTGGAATAAAAACTGGGCAATCTGCTTTTGTAAAGATTACAGCCTAGAAAACTCTATAGAGCAGCTCTACTCGTTTTCCTGGGGTTGTTAAGAGTTGGAATCCTCTCTGTGGCAAACAACAGCAATGGGTCATTAATGAATAAGAAAGGGAAGAGCAGGGGAGAACTTAAATGATATCTCAAACCACTGATGTTACTGTTCCCTGGCTTGGAATGTCACACTTTATTTGGCTTTATTTGTCCTCAGTTCTGGGTGTGACTCTACAATCATTCTCCAACCTTCTTGTATTTTCTTAACTGCCAAACTCAATTCATAAAGTCACGCAGCATTGCTTTCTGTCTTATGCAGGTCTGAGGCAGGTCTGGAGCCACGCTGGGCAGGATGTGTCTGTAGCTAATATTCCAGTTATAGGTCATAATCACTTGTTCTGTCTTTGCTTGCCAGATGCCTTAGCCTTTAATTCAGTGTTTTCATTCCTTGTTTCTATTCTCAGGGTTTTGCAAATCTCTAACATGTTCTGCTGTTAACCAAAAGGCTGGAGGTTCTAGTCCATCCGGATGTGTCTTGGGAGAAAGACATAGTAAGCTACCGACAATCTCATGTAGCCTTTTGACATGCATAGGGTCGGTGTCTACTTGATGGCAACTGTTGTTTCTAGTTTTTAGCTGTTCCTTCCTATTGGATTTCTTAACTGCAGGATCCGCATGAATGTGCTATAATGCGTGCTTCTCCTTGATATAATCCTGCTATAGCTGCAGGACTGCAAGGCAGGGGTGGAAAGAGTTTTATAGACCTTTCAGTTTTTTGGTAGTGGCAAGAGAATAACATTGAAAAGTCTTTCCTCATCAGTCAAAAAACCATTACCCTGTTATTTCTCCCTGTCACAGTATCAGATATTCTGGCAGAGAAGGAAAATGTTTGCTTTTTTAAACATTCATGCTCATTCACAGTTACCCTAGGTGGTAGATAGAACTAATCATCGCTTCAGAACTTTATGAAGAAGAGACCACAGAAAACAAAAAGTCTGGCCACATTATGCAGCTTGATAATTTCTCTTTCTATACTTTCCAAGCACTTTCCTCCTTCCACTATGAGTCACATGTGTAATTTTGTAATTTAATTTACAGTGAATTATTTACAGTTTATAAATGGGCAAAGTCATTACTAGAATTATTAAGTGGTTGTACGACCAGAAAATGACAGAGTAAGAAGATGAAAAAAGAAAACCAACCAAAAACCCATACAAACCCAAAGAACCAAAACAAGTGAACAAAATGTTACAAACAGTGAAAGATTTTCTGTCATGTTTTCTAACATTAGGATATTTAAAGAAGACTGTTAACAATCAGATTAGCTTTACATGTGTGTTCAAAATACATTTATTTCAGTATTGACGACAAGTCAGGCATTTGAAAATACTTGCAGAGTGGTGAAATGAATCTGGATCTGTCAGTCCTTAGGGATACCTTAAGAGATAGTACATTTTAGATGTAAAAATTGAAGCTCAGAGAGGCAAGGGACTTACCCAAGATCCCATAGCTGGAGATTAGCAAAACTGTGATTTGAATGTAAATGTTTGACTTCAGAACCGTTATTCCTTCCTGTACTGCCACATTATCTACCTCCTATAGCAATTAATTAAGGAGGTGCCTGCCTCACAGATGTTTATTAAATTGAGTTTGCTAAATCAATATGGCCTTTGTAACTCACATCTGTCTGATTTAAAACAGGCATGTTTTTAGAAATTAGTATAATCTCCAGGAGAATCTGGAGGCTTAATTTTTGTGGTATAAGCTTTCAAAATGGCCCCATGATTGTTACCTCCTGGCATTCACATCTAAGGTCTCTTGGTAGTGTAAAAGATTGGGCTTGACAAGGAGTTCTGAGGCTGTAGTTGTAACAGATCAGGCTGTTAATTGAAAAGATGGCACTTAGAACCAACCACCCTGGAAAAAAAGAAGAGCAGTCTCCTCTCATAAAGATTTACATTTTTGGAAACCATTTGGAGGGTTCTGATGAGTTAGATCTGACTCAATTTAGTTAGTTGTTCTTGTTGCGTATCGTTGAGTCAGAGCCAACACACAGTGGGTTTCACAAACATTACTTTGCACAAGAGGAGATTGTCCAACTTTTTCCCATTGAGCAACTGGTGAATTTCAGCTGCACGCTTTTGAATTGGTAGCATAACTTCTTACTACGAAGCCACTAGAGCTCCCTAATCTTTTGTTAAAATCCACTAAACTAAATCAAGGGAACTCTGGTTGCTTAGTGATAAGAAATTGCACTGTCAACCCTGACAGCATGCAATGCAAATCCACCATCTGCTCTTCAGGAGAAAAATGGACAATTGCCTTTTGTGTGAGTAACTCCCTCTGAAATCCACTAGAGTGTGAGCTATGGGTTAGTTACAACTCAAAGGTTCACAGTAACAATAAACTGACGGATGATCGTTTCAACTCACCTAGCTATACTTAATAAGAAAGGCTTGATATGATGTCATAGGATTATAGTAAAGAAAAATCTATGGGATATTTCTGCTCTGTAACATAGAGGATAGTCATGAGCCACAATTGATGCAATGGCAATGTGGTTGTTTTGTGGGGTTTTTTTTAGTTGGGTTTTTTTTTTTTATGCACGTGTGTTCACAGCTTGAGTAATTCCCTTACACATATTAAGCAAGCTGGTCTTTTATTATTATTATTGGGTCCAGTTGAGTTAGTTCCAACCCAAAGTGACCTTAATGGAAGAAAACAATGCCTACGTTGTGCCATCCTCACAACCATTGCTTTTTGGGGAGCCTATTTTTGCAGCCAATGTGTCAAACCATTTCACTGAGGACCTTCCTCTCTCTCTCTCTCTTTTTTTTTTCTACATTTCCACTTTACCAAGTATGATGTCTGTCTTCAAGGACTAGTTAGTTCCTCTTGATAACATGTCCATGTATGTAAGGCAAATTATCTCCATGCTCCCTTCTAAAGAACGTTCTTACTGCTTCTTCCAACATAGGTTTGTTGATTTCTTGGACATTAAACCAAATCCTTCTGCTGTCAAGTCAGTTCCAGTTGATGGCCATAATCTTTAGCAGAGAATACTGCCTAGTCTTTCCGTGGAGCTGCTTGTACATTTGAATTGCTGACCTTTGGTTTAGCAGACCAACATATGACTTACTATGCCACTGGAGTTTCTTCATTCTTCTTAGAATTGAAGATATATTCAATATTCTTCACCAACACATGGAAACAGGGATGATATGTTCCTTCTGAGATGAGGTTATTGAAATGATTGAGGCTTTCCATCTTAGAAGACACTCTCAGGACTGGAGTTAGGGTGAGGGCCTGTGAATGACTCCTCACTTTTCTCATCAAGTACCTGCCCCCCACTTCCTCATGTCTACTTACTACTCTTTGGACATATTGCTAGGAGGGGCTATTTCTTAGAGAAGGACATCATACTTGAAAAAGTGGTAGGATGGTGAAGGAGAGGAAGAACTTCAACCAGATTGATTGGCACAGTGACTACAGCAATGGGCTCAAGTGTGTCAGATTGTGAAGTTGGCACCAGGTAGGATGGGTTCATAGGATCACGAGGAGATGGGTACTAAACTTGACAGCTCCTAGTAACAGCAACAAGAACTCTGGAAGTAGCTGGTTTACCTACCATATTGTGACTGGCTATTTGAACAAGAGCCAAGTGACTGGTTAATTAGCCAGTGAAGAACTGCCGCAAGGCTAAACCAGGCAAGTCAACGTGTAAGTGTATTATTCAGCTTAGTTTGAGCTTTAAAGGTGACTGTAAACTTATGAAAGACTCAAAGTCAGAACTACTCAGCTAAGGTCTTTTGGATTTCAGGTTCTTACAAACTGTGTGAGATAATAAAAGTTTATTGTTTAAGCTGTTAAGTTCCAGGGTAATATGTTCCAAAGCAATAGATCGCTATTATGACATAGTTAATTAAAGAGGGCCTCTCAACCCACTTCCCATTTAAAGAAATGACACACTCAATGATCATTGACTATAGGCTCTGCAGGGAGTTCTTACCGGATGGCCAGCAGCCAGCAGGTTTTGTTTGGACTTTAGTAAAGTGATGATCACCTGGATAGTACAGATAAACCTTCAACTGCTGACTGGAAGTTTGGTGGTTCAAAGCCACCCCTCAGAAGACCAGTCTGATGATCTGCTTCTGGAAGGTCATAACCTTGGAAACCCTTTGGGGAAGTTTGACTCTGCAGACCCAGTCACCAAGGGTTGGAATCTACTAGATTGCAACTAACAACAACAGCATTACAATAAAAGGAAAAGACTGTGTGATTAGCTAGGCCTAGCACTGAAGCCACCAAGAAAAATATTGCAATGGGAAGAAAGGACTGGAATTAGGGTGAGGACCTGTGAGTGACTTCTCACTTCTAAGATGGAAAGCGTCAATCTTTTAAATAACTGCATCTCAGAAGGAACATATCATCCCTTTTTCCATGTGTCGGTGGAGAATATTGATAGGAGCTGCGGTGATGAGTTTGTACTGAAGTCAGAAGGGGATTGATATTGGCCCCTGCTGAGAGTGGACACCAAGGAAGGAGCCACTTAATTATCCCGTGGGATAATGCTTTCTGATGGTGCTTTGGAGAATAGAAAGCCCTGGAATCACTTTGGCTAATAAAACAAAGCCAAAGAAGCAAACAGATTAGCGTCGGTGTCAAAATGAGAAGCGGATCCTTACGAGGCTCATTCTAAGTGAGTAATCCCACTGGGAAACATTTAAAGTCTTATTCTTTATAGAATGAGAAGAAAACCTTGAACTCCAGATTTCAAATCTGATTAAAGATCACAGAGGTGCATTTAAACAATGTAAATCCGTAAGCTCTAATAAATGTGTTTTTAGAAAATTTGTTTTCATTCAATCATTCACATACATTTTGTTTTCTATCATTAATTGCAATTGATGCATACATTTGGACGGCAATATTTTGGGAGGAACATTTCTCAGCTAATTCTAATCTACCAGTGCATGACTTTTGCTCTTGAGAGTTTAGACTATAGGTTCTCAGCCCTGGTAACACATTTGACTTCCTGGGTAACCTATTTTACAGTTTCTCAGACTTTATCTGCAGAGAGTTTATTTTAATTAATATGCAATCCAATCCTATCATTGAATTTTTAAAAAATGTCTTCTTTTCCTTGGGCAAATTATGATTTGGGCAAAAGTTTATAAAGCAAATGGGTTTTCCATCCAATCATTCACATTTATTTTGTTTTACTGCATTGCTTACAATACTGACAATATAATTGCACTTCTCTTCCTTTCTCCATATATTTCTTACTTCTGTTAATTCCTCTATCCTGTCCCCTCCTGCCTTCTGGTCTCCATCCTTGGGAAAAATGTGCTTTTTGACCTTGTATCTGGTTATTTAAAGGAGAGAGTGACTCTCTAGTGTCACTGATCAGCTTATAGAAGTGTAACAGTGAGTCACAGGGATGAGCTTTGTTCTAGGGCTTGAAGGATGACTAAGGACCATAGTCTCTGGACTATGACCAGTCTGTGTTGGACCAGAAATCCTAACCTTTCCTAAGATTTTGAGTTTTGCTCCATGTTTCTATCTGCTCTACTAGGATCTTCTGCTATGATCTCTTTAAGAAAGGTCACCAGTCTTATCAAGGCGCTGACTAATTTTTCTGATCTCAGGATTGTGGAACTTGAGACATGTGTAGTACCTTAGTCCTTTGGACTGATTGTTTCAATACATATCTGCTTTTTCTGTTTTCTTTGTTTGGGATAATTAGAGACCTATAGTTGTACTTTAGACGGCTGCTGGTTTAAGACTCCAGTCTCTACTATCAAAGTAGATGTACAACATTGTCTTTGTGGACTATGTTATGCCAGTTGACCTTGGTCCCTCAGCTTCAGAATCAGCAACTCTTTCCCTCAAGGTGTTTGGTTGTGATTAAGAAGCTTACATAGCTTTGCCTTCTGTTGACTCTGCTATATCCATGGATAAATTTACAGCATCTACTAATACAAATATAAAAACAGCATCTGCCAAACCTATGTACGATCATAAGGACATAATCCTTTTCATCTGTCCATATCTATTTATATTTCCTGTCTGTCTAAATATCTGTTTATAGATTATGATTTACTGTTGCTGATATTGCAAGATTTATGTATGCAATAGTGTTTACTTTTCTTGACTATATTTCTTGTATACCTCCCATGTCTTCCCTTTCTTTAATGCTGTTATGCTTATCATCCTTTTATTGTGTATTGCCTTTTTCTTCACACATTTTAATGTGTATCTATTATAAACAGACTCATTTTTAACATCCCTCTATTTTCTTTCCTGTCTCTGGTAACCATCCAAGAATACTTTTCTTTTCTGTACGCAAACCTTTCTTCAGTTTTTGAAAATTAGTGGACTTACACAATATTTATCTTTTTATGATTGACTTACTTCATTCAGCAAAATGTCCTCTAGATTCATCAATGTTATGCAGTATTTCAACAGATTCTCATAATTTTCTAGTGTTGCATAGTACACCACTATTTATATGCACCATAGATGCTTTATCCATTCATCCATTGATGGGCATTTGGGTTGTTTTCCTCTCTTTTCTATTGTAAATAATGTTATATAGGCATTTCAGATGTGTTACTCATGCTGTGGACCACAATTATAGTACAGTAGTCTCAATTTTTGTAGCGAAAATAAAGTTAGACTCAGTGAGGTTGAAAGAAAGTGACAGAGTTAACATCACAGTTGGATTAAAGTCTAGTACCTGTTGTCTTCTTTGTACTACTCTACTGAGCTCTTTCTTTGGCAGAAACTCTTTACTTGGATGTTCTTAGTGTCATCTTGGGAGCTCTGGTGGCTTAGGGTAAGAAGCTGTGCTGTAATCCAAAGGCACATGGATCGAATTCACCAGTTGTTCCATGATGGAAGGATGGGGAATCTCCTCCCGTGTGATTTACTGCCTCTGAAAAACACTTGGAGGTCAATTATGAGTTGGTCCTGACTCAATAACACTCAACAACAACAACAACAACAACAGTGTCATCTGTTAACATATTAATCATCTTAATAATATTAAAACAAAATTTATTAAAACCACTTCCTGTGTTCTATGGTTTTCCTAATCTTTCTCAAGATTTCTACAAATTCATTGTAACAATGACCTCTGTGTGGACTCTTTGCTTCTCCTGCTGACTTGCTTCTATTATGGATCTGCTCTCCACTCTTGTATTATCATCTTTGTCACACACCATATCGCACACCACTGTATGTTACTCATATGTATACAAGTACCTTGAATCCCATAACAACTCAAGCAACTTAAAGTACTTGTGTAACAGGCGTCTCTAAAATCCTGCCATCAAGGATTGCTGTAGGAGCACTACTTGAGCTTGTTCCTTTTCCAGTTGCTGGTTACCACCCCCTCTCTCCTCCTTTCATTGTTGCATCTTCTCTTCTCAGCCCTTTGATCCAAGACTACTTAGATAAAATCCAATTTTGTCTTCTTAGCAAAACAACTCTCTTTTTGTTGTCTATACTCCACAGCTCACTGACACATCCATCTTTTTGTAAATAAGGGGGAAGTTATCACTCAGTTCTCATATCTTTCTTTACATCACTATCTCCTCTCTTGAACGGGCAGTGTCCCTTATTCTGATTTGGTAAACTTTGGTTTGTGAGTAGTCCAAATATATTAAGAGCTTTGTGCTTCCACCCTGAATGAACTCAACCACCTGTACCTTTCCTTTATGTCCAGTAAGCAGGTTTGTGGGAGCTCATGTTCACTAATGAGGCCTGGTGTTAGTACTGTGGCAGCATCATGGCATGGAGGACTCTTGAAACAGGAACATAGAATTCTAATTCTGATCCCAATTCTGGTTTTGGCCAGCTTTGTGACTTTGTGACTTTAATCAAGTCCATCTACTTTTATGCCTCATTTCTCATCTGTTATATTGAAATTAGATTATTACGAGTATGGACTGACATAATAAATGGGATGATGCTTTGAAAAGTACAAAGGGCAATGCAAATGCGGTGTAGTATTTATCAGGGTTCTGGTTATTATGACTGTGTTTAATAACCCATCATATGATAGATAGTTTCTAGTGGAAATAGAATGGGAGCTCTGGTGACCTAGTGGTAAGAAACTGTGCTACAATCCCAAAGGCACACTGTTTAAATCCACCAGATGTTCCATTGGAAAGGATGGGCTGTCTCCTATGTGATTTACTGCCTGTGAAAACAAACTGGAGAGCCAGCTAGGGGTCAGTACAGACTTGACAGCAAACAACAACAACAAGTGGAAAGAGGAGATTTCCCACCAACACAAGTGGATTCACTTTATAAAATGAAAATGATTTGTCATGATGGAAGTGTTCATTCATTCATTTAACAAATATTCACTGAGTGCCTTCTAGGTACTAAGCTCTGTTCTAGACTCTTTGGACACTTAAGTGTACACAATTATTCTCATTTCATGGAAGCTTTCCTAATGGACGAGAGGCAGTGCTTGGGCCCCTCCTGTCCAAGGTGGCTATGCATGAAGCTGAGAGATAGTAGACTGTGTCTGAGGCCCTCACTCTGAATCCAAAGAACACTGCACTTGAAGAAAGAGCTGAGGAACAAGGCCAAGGGATACTTGAGTAAAGGAGAGACCCCTTACCCCCAAACGAAGACGTTCAAACATATCAAAGGAAGGCAAGGTTGGAGGAATTCCTGAGGCAAAGGAGAAAGGGATCACAGGAGCATTTTGAGTAGTTGGAGCACCCTGAAGAACATGAGAACCCAATAAATGAAAGACATTAGTGAGTAATTAAGGCCATAGATACACAAAGGGGAGTTGAAGAGCAGGGCTAGTGAGAACTGGCTTGCTTTATATCAGAGATGAAGAAGAAACTGGTTTCTGTGGACAGACCAGCTAAGCAGAAGTGGAAAATTCACGTAAGGGAGAAGTTATGAGGCTGAGCCACCAAATGGTTAAATGTTGGACTCCTCAATGAAAGGATGATAGTTCAAACCCACTTAGAGGTTCTTTGTAAGTAAGGCCTGGTTATTCTTTTCCATTGATGGAAACTTATACCACTATCATCTTTCATCTTGGGGCAAAAGATGTACAGGAAGTATAGGAAGCCTATTTTATAAAGCTAGGGATGAAACATTATTCATCATAGAGAGAGGGTTGTGGATAGTTTTAGAGAACACTAAAGATATAATGTGAGTAGATCCATCAGGACATTGAATAAACTATAGAAGAAGAAGTGAAAGAGATCATATGGGAAGCAAAAGGAATTTCAAAACGTGCTTCAGTCTTTAATCTTGAGTGCATTTCAAATTCCTCTGTAAAATATTTTTTTAAAAAGTAGGTTGATTGTTAGGACTCATCAGACCCTACTTTTTAAATCAGTCTCAGGGCTTATTTCCTGGACACTAGTTTTCCTTCCCTACCCCCTTCATATATTCAAGTAACTTTAATGTGCAGACTAGGACAGGAATCATGGTTAACAGCAGTGGAATAACTGAGCCCAATTATCAAGTTTTATTGTCATATCTGCATGGATATTTAAAGGAAAAACCACTAACATGGCAAAATTAACAAATAAAATTTGAAATCTTAGCTAGACAATGAACCTCTGGAAAGCAGAGACTGCACTTAATAGGCTTTTTTGAAAAAAATTAATAGGCTTTGCATTTTCTAAAATGAATGCTTGCATATATGATATGATATCTATTGAAAAGACAGTGCTTGCTCTGCATGTCCACGTGGCTGCTGGTACTTCAAATACACTAGAAAAGACTATGGGCTGTCTTTTCTGGGTCCTTGCTTCTGAGTCGGGGGTAGGACTCTCTAGGGGATAAGCCAACTATCAAATAAGAGGTGTAGAAACAGGATCCACATCTCACACCACACATAAAAATCAACTCAAGGTAGATCAGAGACTTGGGAGTAAAGCCCCCAACCATAAAATTCATAAGAGACAAACAAGGATCAAGCTTAGACAGTCTAGTCAATGGTATAGATTGCCAAATATAGCCAGAAATGCACAATCTGGAGAGGATAAAATTGATGAATGGAACTTTCTAAAGACTAAATCCCTGTGTGCATAAGAAACATTTTCTGATAGAGTGAAAAGAAAAACCTATTGACATTTGGTACTACCATTTCAGACAAGGGTCTCATATCAAAATCCTACAAGGCCTCCACAATAAAAAGACACAATTACAAAATGGGCAAAAGACATGGAAAGACTTTTCACTGAGGAAGATATTCAGATGGCCAACAGACACATGAAGAAATGCTCCAAATCACTGGCAATAAGACAGATGCAAATCAAAGTCATAATGAAATAATATCATCTCACCTCAGTAACAGTGACAAAGTTTAACAGAATGGCAAATAATAATTGCTGGAGAGGATGTGGAGAGATAGGAACTCTTTTTTTTTTTTTGAGATAGAAACTCTTATACATTGTTGGTGGGATGGCAAATTGGTACAGCCACTCTGGAAGGCAGTTTTATGTATTCTCAGAAAGCTGAACATAGAAATTTGGTATGACCCAGCTATTCCACTGCTTGGAATATACCTTGAGAAAATGAGAACTGAGACATGAAGAGAGACTTGTACTCCAATGTTCATAGCAGCACAAGAGTATGGAAACATTCCAAATGTCCAACCACAATCAAATGGATTGAGAAATTATGGTACATTCATGTGATGGAATACTACGCAGCATGCAGAAACAACGATTTTGAAAATCACTTCCTAACTTGGTCTTCAATATGGATTGAAGCTCAACATCAAGAAAACAAAGATTCTCACCATTGGGCCAATTGGAAGCATCAGTATGGATGGTGAAGAGATTGAGATAGTTAGCAGTTTTAGTTTACTTGGTTCCATAGTCAACACTCTTGGTAACAGCAGCCAAGAAATCAAGAGACAAATTGCATTGGGAAAGTCAGCTGTCAGGGACCTTTCAAGAGCAACAATATCAGACTGGAGACTAAGGTGCACCTGATCCAGGATATAGTCTTCACAATTACGTGCTATGCATCAGAGAGTTGGACAGTGACTAGGGATGATAGAAAGAGAATTGATGCCTTTGAGCTGTGGTGCTGGAGAAGAGTGTTGAATATACCATGGACTGCTAGGAGAACAAACAGGTTTGTCCTGGAGAGGGTGAAGCTGGAATGCTCCTTGGAGTCAAGGATTCTGAAGCTTCATCTGACATACTTTGGGCATGTTGCAAGGAGGGACTGGTCCTTGGAGAGGGACATTATGTTTAGGAGAGTGGAGGGACGGTGCAGGAGAAGAAGATCCTCGATGAGATGGATTGATTCTGTGATTGGGGTGGTGGGAATGAGTGTGTTAGATGGCGAGGTTGGCACAGGATAGAATGGCATTTAGGGCTCTTGTACATAGGGTCGCTATCAGTTGCAAGTGACTCGATGGCACAGGATAACAACAACAGCAACCACCACCTAATTTGGGAGGGACTGGCGAGCATTATCCTAAGTGAACTCAGTCCCATAAGGACAAATAGAGGATAAGGCCATTATTGTAGAAATAGAAAGATAACTAGCAAAATGTGTATAAAATGTGTATATCCAAGGGAGGGATGGTAGAAGCAGAGGGGTGAGGATGGGCAGGGGGATAATCATAGGGTCATACAATTTGATGGGTAAAGGTAGAGAGAGGTGGGTAAAGGAAATGGGAAATATCAAGTGTGAAAAACAATTTATATGAACTTTGTAAGTAAATAAATGTAAAATGTGGTGTTTTCCCCCCCCCTTTTAAATAAAAAACACCAAAAACAAACCCTCAAAACCACCAAAGAGGAAGCTTAGGACAATTTCTGCCTAAGAGCCATCATGTTAGGTAGGAATGGCAGAAGAGGGTCAATCAGGAGACATGCTTTCCTAATTGGAGCTTTTAGGCCAGGAAGATCCAGAAGTTGCCCCCTGCCTGCTTCTTGCAACCAGATCAAACTAAATTCATGACAGCTGAGCTACATAAGATGTAATTTCATCCATCTAGGAGGAGAGCTCCCTTGCCTTAATTTATGAGTTTGCTGGTGTCCTAAATCATGAAAGCTTTATGCTTGCTTTTCAATGAAAACATTTGACTTCCTTCCAAACAGAAGCACATAGTGAGTGGACGTATTCTTGTTTCCCATAAGCCTAGCTGAACTTATTTACGTTACAGTCCATTTCTTTCTTCCTTTCTCTCTGTGTGATTCCTCACTCTTTTTCTCCTCTTTTTCCCATTTATAAAGTAGTCCTCAGAAGTTTAACTGCTCAGTACTTTGCTAAGTGTTTGAGTTCTCTTGAGGACAATTATGTGGTTCCTAATGTGGGACTGAAATCTGGATGAGTTTCAAGCAAGTAGAAGATGTGACTTGGCACCGAATGAAGGATACCTTTTACTCTTGGAAGGGACACTGGTGGGATGGTTGTGAAGATGCTGGGAATTGAACCTGCTGGCTGCTCCATGGGAGAGAGACTTGGAAGTTTGCTTCTGTAAACGTTTACAATTTTGGAAATACTATGGGTTGCGCTGTGTCCTATAGAACTGTTATGAGTTGGGATAAGTCAGCAGCAGTAACGTGATTTATTTTTGTTAACTCCTTTTGGATATGCCAGGACAGCATCACTGATATGTCAGAAAATTTTGGTAAATACTCTTTCCCTGGTCAGTTTCAAGTTTTGAATATGTTGTCACTGAACACAGAGTTGGAAAAAGATGCTAGAAATAGTCTCTCATGCTCTTCTAGGGTGAATGGCCTTCACCACACCAGTTCAACTAAAACAACACACTCCCAGCTTCACCAAAATGCATATATCATTGTATTTTCTGACACATCTCTAACCTCAAAAATTCTATGTTTCCCTTGGAAGTCATTCCTTGAGAAATTTACTGAGATTTCTAGGGAGCTGTCATTTCCAAGTATTTAAACTTAATATCTACCAGATGCCTCATGGGAGAAAGATGGGCAATCTCCTTCCATGTTATTCCTGCCACCAAAAACCTGTTGAAGGCCAAGTATGTGTCGTTTCTAACTCGATGGTACACAGCAGCAGCAGCAGCAACAACAACAACAACAACAACAACTGAAGAAACACTAGAATGTGAGACTTTGGCTCAGGAGTCCTGAGAGCTGTCTATGGCTCTGCTGTTAAATAGCTGTAGCTTGTGGCTCATTTGACTGGAAATAGAGACCATCTTTCAGATTTATCTTGAAATTTTGTTTATAGAGCTGATAAGAAGGGGAGCGAACTGGTGGGGAGGGGTGGGCAGCGAGAAAAGTGCAGCAATGAATGAATGGAATTCCAAAACCTCTGTAAATGTCTATTAAAATTAATAAAAAAAAAAGAAGGAAAAGAACCTACGGTAAATCAATGAAAATGGGACAGAAAATGAGAAACAAACAGAAATAGATGGTGGGAGTGATGGGAAAGAGAGAGAGAAAGCAAGAGAGATGGAATGGAAAGTCAGACAAAGGGAAATATGTACATCAAGAATTTGCTATGTGGCTCTCTGCTCCTCGTCGATCCAGATTGCCCTCTCTTCTTGTGCAGCCTCAGCCGCATCCCTGAGACACGATGGTGAAGGTCGGAGTAAACGGATTTGGCTGCATTGGGCGCCTGGTCACCAGGGCTGCTTTTTACTCTAGCAAAGTGGATATTGTCGCCATCAATGATCCCTTCATTGACCTCAACTACATGGTCTATATATTCCAATATGATTCCACCTATAGCAAGTTCAATAGCACGGTCAAGGCTGAGAATGGGAAGCTGGTCATCAATGGGAAAGTTATCACTATTTTCCAGGAGCAAGATCCCACCAACATCAAGTGGGGTGATGCTGGTGCTGAGTATGTTGTGGAGTCCACTGGTGTCTTCACAACCTTGGAGAAGCCTGGGGCTCACTTGAAGGGTGCTGCCAAACGGGTGATCATCTCTGCTCCTTCTGCTGATGCCCCCATGTTTGTGATGGGCGTGAACCATGAAAAGTATGACAACTCTCTCAAGATTGTCAGCAATGCCTCCTGCACTGCTTGGCTCCCCTGGCCAAGGTCATCCATGACAACTTCAGCATTGTAGAGGGACTCATGACCACAGTCCATGCCATCACTGCCACCCAGAAGACTGTGGATGGCCCCTCTGGAAAGCTGTGGCGTGATGGCCATGGAGCTGCCCAGAACATCATCCCTGCATCTACTGGTGCTGCCAAGGCCGTGGGCAATGTCATCCCTGAACTGAATGGGAAACTTACCGGCATGGCTTTTCATGTGCCCACCCCCGATGTGTCAGTTGTGGACCTGACCTGCCATCTGGAGAAAGCTGCCAAATATGATGACATCAAGAAAGTAGTAAAGCAGGCATCAGAAGGACCCCTCAAGGGCAACCTGGGATACACTGAAGACCAGGTTGTCTCCTGTGACTTTAATAGTGACACCCACTCTTCCACCTTTGATGCTGGGGCTGACATTGCCCTGAACAACCACTTTGTCAAACTCATTTCCTGGTATGACAATGAATTTGGCTACAGCAACCGGGTGGTCGACCTGATGGTTCACATGGCCTCCAAAGAATAAGATCCCCTTGGACCACCAGCCCCAGCAATAGCACTAGAAGAGAGAGAGAGAGAGAGAGAGAGAGAGAGAGAGAGAGAGAGAGAGAGAGAGAGAGAGAGAGACCCTCAGCTGCTGGGGAGTCCTTGCCCCAACCTGATCCTCCCACACACTGAGAATCTCACATCCTTGACACAAGTTCCCATCAAATCCTCCTGGAAAGGGAAAGGGGACGGGCTTGGAGAGCCCATCTTGTCATGTACCATCAATAAAGTACACTGTACTCAGCCAAAAAAAAAAAAAAGAATTTGCTATGTGGGAGCTCTGGTGACCTAGTGGTTAGCTGGTCAGTTGCTCCTCTGGAAAATGATGAGCAATCTACTCCAATGTGATTAACTGCCTCTGAAAACCTGCTGGAGAGTCAGTTCTGAGCTGCAGTCCCAAAGGTATGCAGTTCAAATCTACTAGCTGCTGCATGGAAGAAGGATGGGCAATCCCCTCCTTCCTCTGAAAACCCACTGGAGGACCAGCTGTTAATTTAGAAAGAAACTTAACCAAACAAGTATGTGACTTGTACACTAAAAACTGAAGAAGAAAGTAACCCCTTAAAAAAAAAAGAATTTGCTATGTGTCAGTGAATGTATGAAACACTAAATTCCTCCAATCATTTATCTGTTTACTCTCTCACTATCTAGCTACATATTGATGTATTTATACAGAGATGAAAACCCTCAGTGAGATAGATTGTCACAGTGACTACTACGATGGGCTTAAACAAGAGAGATTGTGAGGATGGTGCAGGATAGGTCAAGGAAATTAAGATCTGTTGTTCATAGTGGGATTCTGAGTTGTAGTCTACTGGACATCAACCAACAACAGTATCTTTATCTGTTTATCTCTATCTTTGTATCCACCTGTCTATTCTATTCTATCTCATGTTGTTTTTGATTGCCTTCAAGTTGAGCACTACTCATAGGGACCCTATGAACAAAAAGCCTGAGCCTTTCTATAACTATCGATGTTTATCTAAGTTCATAGAGTTTTCAAAGCATGTTATTTAGGAAGTGGATGCCACTTCTGCTTTCAATGCAATTTGTATACTATCAGGAAATATATATGGGCCAGGGATGCATCCTATCTCTGTATCTTTTCAACATGCAGAACAGATAATCCAGGAGGATGGGATTTGTGAGGAGGAATGTGCCATCATGATTGGAGGAAGACTCATCAATAACCTGCATTATGCAGATGACACACCTTGTTTCTGAAACTGAGGACTTGAGGCATCTTCTGCAGATGGTCAAGGACTGGAGACTTCAATATGGATTGAAGCTCAACATCAAGAAAACAGATTCTTACAACTGGGCAAATTGGCAGCACCATGATAGAAAAGAGATTCAGATGGTTAATAGCTTCAGCTGCTTTGTACCACAATAAACACTCTTGGTACCAGCAGTCAGGATATCAGCCAGTTTTGAAAAGATGAGTTGTATTGAGAAAATCTACTGTGAGGAACCTATCCAGAGTACTGAAGAGCAACAATGACAGTCTAGAGAGTAAGGTGCACATCATCCAAGCCAGGTCTTCTCAATTACTTGCTATGTATCAGGGCATGTTTAAGGGCAATGATTAAGGATGAAAGAAGAAGAATTGACGCCTTTGAGTTGTGGTGCTGGAGAAGAGTATCGAACCTACTGTGTACTACTAAGAGAATAAACAAACTTGTCCTGGAGAGGGTGAAACGGGGCTTCTCCTTGGATGCATGGTTTTTGAAACTATCTCACATACTTTGGGCATGTTGCCAGGAGAGATCAGTCCTTGGAGAAGGACATCACGCCTGGGTGGAGGGACAGCACAAGAGAGGAAGACCCTGGATGAGATGGAGTGACTCAGAGCCTGGGGTAATAGGAGGATGTGTGTCAGACACAATAAGGTTGGCACAGGATAGAGCAGGGTTCAGAGCTTTGTACCTATGTGCTATGCTCGTGATGAATTACAAAAATCTCGATGGCACATAACAACTTGTGACAGTGATTATATTATCTATTTCACAGCTGAGAAAACATGAGCTCAGCATTCACATACTTGCCCATCTTTATATCTTACACTTCTGTAGAGTTCCAGTCAACATAGAAACAACTGTAAATTGTTGTCTTTTGCACCAGGCAGTGTTACCTAACTGGGTAAGAGGTCTGAGTAAAAGGTTAGATTTACATCACTCCTAGAAAGGTATGTGGGCTGTGAGTCTAAGAAACTCTTTTGTAATGTTTGCTCTTATTTGCAGCTCTTTACTAGCTCTAATCTTTAAACTTTAAGGGCTCTAGTGCTAAGTGAGATAAATAAAGCAATATCTTCATGGTAAAAATTATTCTCTGGGATGAGGAAGAAAGTTATACAGGTGGCCAGGACTTTTGTTCATAGGATCGCTATGAGTTGCCTGAGACTCGACAGCACTTAACAACAACAACAATAACAACAACACCAACAACAACAGGTAAGGAAATACACGCCAGGGATGTGTCCTGTCTCCATACCTTTTCAACCTGTATGCAGAGCAGATTATCTGGAAGGCTGGGCTCTATGAGGAGAATTGTGGCATCAGGATTGGTGGAAGATCTATTAACAATCTGCGTTATGCAGATGACACAACCCTGCTTGCTGAAACTGAGGAGGACCTCATGCACTTGCTGCAGAGGATCAAGGACTGCAGCCTTCAGTATGGACTGAGGCTCAATGTCCAGAAGACAAAAATTCTCACCACTGGACCAATTGGCAGCATCAAGATGGATGGCAAAGAGATTGAGATTGTTCACAGCTTCAGTTTGCTCGGCTCCACAGTCAACACTCTTGGCACCAGCAGTCAGGAAATCAAAAAGCGTATCGCGATGGGAAAGTCTGCTGTTAGGGACCTCTCTAAGGTACTCAGGAGCAAAAGTGTCTCTCTGGAGACTAAGGTGCACCTGATACAGGCCATGGTCTTTGCAATCACTTGTTATGCATCAGAGAGTTGGACAATGACTAGGGAGGACAGAAGGAGAGTGGATGCTTTTGAGCTGTGGTGCTGGAGAAGGGTACTGAATGTACCCTGGACTGCCAGGAAAACAAACAGATTTATCTTGGAGAGGATTAAACCAAGCTACTCCTTGGAGGCAAGGATTCTGGGGCTTTGTCTGACATACTTTGGACATGTTGCCAGGAGGGACGGCTCCTTGGAGAGGGACATCATGCTTGGGAGGGTTGAGGAACAACGCAGGAGGGGAAGACCATCTATGAGATGGATTGATTCGGTGACTGGGGTAATCGGGATGGGTGTGTCAGAGGTGGTGCGGTTGGCGCAGGATAGAGCAGGGTTTAGGGCTGTTGTGCATAGGGTCGCTATGAGTCGGAAACGACTCGACGGCACATAACAACAACAACAACAACAACAGAGCAATCAAGTCTTGAATTCTGAATCACTTTGTCTCTGTTTTGGAGGGAAGTTTTTATCTTTCAAACTCTACAAGTGGGTGATAAAGTGGCAGAAAGAAGGTGTCTACTGGACTTGAATTTCAATATCAAGCCTGGGTGTCATGAATTGAATTGTGTCCCCAGTGCAATCACTACCAAATACGTGCAGGTCTGGCTGGGCCCTGATTCTCAATATTATGTAATTATTTTTTTGTGTGTTGCAAATCTTACTATTTATGACATTAATGAGTGAAAATTAGAGATAGTTATGCAATAATGTAATCACTTCCCTTGCTGTGATCTGAGATAGGATCAGCCAATCAATTGTAAGAGGATTAGGTCATAGTTCTGATCTGAAGTAAAAGGGGTTTCCCTGGGATATGACCTTTATTACCTTTTGTTATGTAAGATATAAAAAGAGAAAAAAGTAAAAAGAGAGAGAGAGAGAAAGAGAGAGACAGAGAGAGAGCGAGAGAGCTTGCTCAGTACTACCAACAAAGAAGAGCCAGGAGAGGAGTGTGTCCTTTGAACCTCAGTTCCGCAGGTGGGAATCTCCTAACACAGAGAGAGGCCAAGATATATCATCTATAATCTATCTAAATCTCTGTCTGTGTTTATGTCTATATCTGTATCATATATCTATCTCTATCTCTATCTCTATCTCTATCTCTATCTCTATCTCTATGTGTGTCTCTGTGTCTGTCTGTCTCTGTCTGTGTTTATGTCTATATCTGTATCATATATCTATCTCTATCTCTATCTCTATCTCTATCTCTATCTCTATCTCTATCTCTATCTCTATCTCTATCATCTCTAGCTCCTCTGTCTCTCTCTCTCTCATCTCTGTATATCTATCTATATGTACATATAATTTACATGTATCTATCTTATCCATCATCTATCTATCTATCTATCTATCTATCTATCTATCATCTATCTCCATATCTAATCTCCAAGGAAGGCCTACAGATACTGAAGGAGACAAGGACCTCATCCAGAGCTGACACAGAGAAAGCCCTTCTTTAGCTTAGTGTCCTTAATCCAGACTGTTTTCTCCTAAACTGTGATAGAATACATTTCTGTTTGCTAAAGCTATCCATTCACTTGTGTCATCTTTATTATAGCAGCACCAGGTAACTAAGACACTAGGAAAGACAGAAAAAGAAAGGAAGAGACACTAGGAAAGACAGAAAAAGAAAGGAAGAGAAAGGATCAGGCGGAGAAAGGAGAGCAGATAGGCTGATGTGGAAACAGTAGGTAGTTTTTGGTGTCCAGTGAAGACACTGATCCTCAGCCTCTGGGTCTGGCTTAAAATCAAAAGTTGAATCAGACGTCTGCTTTAATGAGTAAAAAAAGAAAATTGATTAAAAGGACCAGACTCCCTCAGCGCTCCCTAGCTCTGGAATCTCACTGCTTTGATAGCACAAATCAATACCCTCTCGTGAAGGTTTAAAGTCTGATTTGTGAAATAGGAACTGCACCAGAGTCCAATAAGAAATGCCCTCAGGGCAGAGTGGAAGTATCCAGCAGAGAAACCCCAGCAGGTCCTGGCTGGAAGCAAACACATTTTGGCACTTGGGCAGCTCTTGTTCTGGGTGGGTAGCCCTGGGTGAGCCTGGCTAGCCTCACAGTGACCTCCTGCTGCTGTGGACAGAGCAGGAAGAGTCTATGAATGTGCTGTATGCATTATGTTATACATATATGCATGGGCATACCCCCATATAATGTAGAGAGTAATTAACTTAAATTATAGGCTTGGCTAGGTAATTTGTTTGGGGGCAATTTGTATTACAGGGCTTCACTCTGCCTTTCCCATTTCATGGGCTTTGGAGGTATAAAAGCTGATTGAAAGGAGCCCTGGTAGCACAACAGATAAGAATGAAGCGGCTAACACAAAGACTGGCAATTCCAACCTGGCTGGCAGCTCTTGGAGAGAAAAAGACCTAACAATCTGCAACTCAGAAAATCCCATTAGAAGTTCTGCCCTGTCACTTGGGGTCACAGTTAGTTGAAGTCTGTATAGACCAGCACCTAACGAAAACAAAGCTGACTGACTCTGTTCTGGTCATGTCCTTCATTCTTTCTTGCTACAGTTAAAGAGCAAATATTTTCTTGAGCTGGGGAGTGAGCACATTTGTTAATGTCTAACAAACCTGTCTCCGCCATGCACCAGCTGTGTGACCCTGGAGAAATCATTTAACCTTTCTAAGGACGTCTTCCTGGCTGTGAGACATAGATAATAGTGGAATCCACCTCTGAGGGTCATTGCAGAGACTCAATGGAATGCCGCAAGGATGATGCTTAGTGGAGTGCCAGGTATATAGCAAACACGCCAAAAATGTTGTTAAGAGCTATCAAGTCAGTACTGACTCAAAGCGACCTTACGTACAGCAAAATGAAACCCTGCCATCCTGTGCCACCCTCACAAGCTCTTCAGTGCCCCAGCCTGTTAGTGCCGTCGTTGCATCAGCCTAACTCACAGAGGCTTTTCCTCTTCTTTGCCAGCTCCTACATTTCCCAGCATGATGTACTTTTCCAGGCCCTGGCCCTGCGTGATTACATACCCAAAGTATGAGAGACGAAGTCTCACTATCTTCTCTAAGGACCTCTCAGGCTGCTCTTCCAAAGCAGGTTTGTTATCTACAATACTGATTGTGGATCCAAGTAGAATAAAATAATTGACAGCTTCATGTGGCCTGCAATAATCCCAAATATTCTTTGAGATTATGAATTACCTTATATACACACGTAAATGTCACAGTCATAGAGGTGGTCTGAATAAATGGGAAAGTGAACACTGCTTTATCCTAGTGATGCTTTTCTTTCTCATCTATTTTCCATTTTTGGCTTCTTATTCCAATTGAGTTCTTAATTAGCAGCAAGGTCTGTTGTTTGCCCATTCCTGGTCACTAAAGGTATAAACAATCAGTCAAGGTCAACTTTACCATAGTCTGCATGACCTCAGAGAGAGATGTTTGTGCTCTCTGGCCTTTGTTGTTGTGTACCCTTGAGTGGAAACAACCTTATAGCTGGTCCTCAAGTGGGTTTTATAGGCAGTAAATCACATGAACCTGAGGAGGACCTGAAGCGCCTGCTGCAGAGTGTCAAGGATTGCAGCCTTCAATATGGCAAGAAGACAAAGATTCTCACCACTGGACCAATT
>NW_006399824.1:11515241-11524452 GCF_000299155.1 Elephantulus edwardii | reverse complement strand
GCAGGAGGGGAAGACCCTCTATGAGGTGGATTGATTCAGTGACTGGGGTAATTGGGATGGGTGTATCAGAGACAGTGTGATTGGCACAGGACCGAGCAGAGTTTAGGGCTGTTG
Organism: Elephantulus edwardii; assembly: GCF_000299155.1. Taxonomy (NCBI): domain Eukaryota; kingdom Metazoa; phylum Chordata; class Mammalia; order Macroscelidea; family Macroscelididae; genus Elephantulus; species Elephantulus edwardii. The sequence continues at coordinate 11,524,338 of NW_006399824.1, read as the reverse complement.
TACATAGGGTCGCTGTGAGTCGCAAGTGACTCGATGGCACATAACAACAACAATAAGCAACAAATTGCATGAGAGTTGGTTGTTCATCTTTTTCCAGCAGTGAAGCTCATGGGTTCAAACCACATGTCTTTGGATTGGCAGTGCAGCTTTTTTGCAGTAGGCCACCAGAGCTCCTTTTCTGGGCTTTAGTTTCCTAATTTTAGAAGTTATTTATTTATTTTAATGAAAAGTTAAGGTTGTGGAACACTTGCCATTTCTAAGGCTTTTTGGTGGCTAGTTTAAGTAGGTTAAATGTTAGACTGTTAACTGGAAGATCAGCAGTTGTAACCCATCACCCACTCCACACGATGGAGATGAGTCTGTCTCTTTCCGTTAAGATCCACAGCCTTGGAAACCAGATATTTGGTCACCATAAATTGGATTTGATCAGTAGAAAAATCAAAAGACATATTACATTGGGAAATTTTGCTGTCAGGGACCTCCACAAAGTACTGAGAAATAGTGATGCCAGTTTGAAGACTAAGGTGTGCTTGATACAAGTCATGATCTTTTCAGTCGCTTGCTATACATCTGACAATGGGACTATAAATAAGGATGACTGAAAAAAAAGATGCCTTTGAGCTGTGGTGTTGGAAAAGAGTACTGAATATTCCATTGAATGCCAAAAGAATAAATATATATGTCTTGAAAAAGTATAGCCTGAATGTTCCTTAGAGGCAATGGTGGTGAAGCTTTGTCTCGCATACTTTGAGTATGTTGCTAGCGGATGAAAGGAACATTTTGGCTGGAAAGGAGGAAGGTCAGCAAAAGAGATGAAGACCCTCAATGAGGTGGATTGTTGCAGTGATTGCAGCAATGGGCTCAAGTATGAGATGGTGAGGATGGTGTGAGATAGGATAGGGTTCAGATCTGTTGTTCATATGGTCTCTATAAATTGTATTTGATTCAACAGCACATAAGAACAACAACTTTTTCCCTCGGGAGCTGTGGTAGTCCATAGGGAGTTGTGCTGCTAAGCCAAATGCTGTATCTCTCTGGCCGTTCAAATCAACAGCATGAGAGAAAGATGTGCACGCTCCTCCTTGGAAACCCAAGGGAGGGCCAGCTGTGAGCCAATTCCCACTTAGCAACAGTGAGTGAGTCCACATTCCCTAGGTAACATAAATCAGTTAAGTTCTTGACCAGTAACCAAAACATTAGCAGTTCATATCCACTCAGAGATACCTCAGAAAAAAACCTGGGAGGAATTCAACTCTTCACTCAGAGGGGGCCCATTAGTTGGCCTTAACTTGGTGGCAACTAACACAATCCACTAGGTAGCTTCAAGGTCCCTATTTTTTTAAAAAAAAATAATTTCAATGAAAATTTACAGAGATTTTGGATTTCCATTCATTCATTGTTGCACTTTTCTCCCCACCCATCCCACCCCGACCCCCAGTTCACTCTTCTCCTTGAAAAGCAAAAGAAAAAACTCCTTCATTGGTATACAATCCCACTGCACCCCACCCCCCCGAGTATACTCTACTCTGCCACCCTCATTCCGAACTCTTATGATAATCATAATGCCCTAAAATATATTACTTTTAAGCTGTTCTCTCTATCATCAGCTTCAATGCAGTATACATAATTTATCCAGTTTTTCTCAGCCTTACCCCCACCTTGATGTCAGCCTCATTCTACAACAGTGGCACCATACAGTATTTGTCCTTTTGTGACTGAGATATTTAACTCAGCATAATATCCTCCAGGGTCACCCATTTTGAATAATATTGCATGAGTTCCTTGTTTTTCCAATGCAGCATAGTATTCCATTGTGTAAATATATCAGAGCTTCTCTAACCATTCATTTGTTGATGAGCACTTAGGTTGTTTCCAACTCTCAAGGTCCCTTTTGTGAGAACATTTCTGTATGCCTCTACATTTCCTGAAGCCACATTCCTCTTCATAGAGTCCAGCTTCTCGAATAATTTTCTCAGTACATAGATTGAATAGGTATTGAAAGAGAATACAATCCTGACACACTCTCTTAATTTTAAATCATGTAGTTTTCCCTTGTTCTTTTTGTACAATATCCTCTGGTCTGGGGTATAGGTTTTGCATGAGCACAATTAAGTGCTCTGGGCTTTCTATTCTTCTACATGTCAGCCATAACTTGTTATGGTTCACATAGTCAAATGCCTTTGCATAGTCATTAAAGCAAAAATAAACATTCTTCTAGTATTCTTTCCTTCAGCCAAGATCCATCTGATGTCAGCAATGATATCCCTGGTGCCATAACCTCTTCTAACATTTATTGCTTGCTGTCCTGCTAAATTTTTCCACTCTACTGGAATGAGATGATTTCTCATTTTGGTTTTGGTTTCCAGCTGATTTCTTGTGAGCTAACTGCTGCCTTTTCTTTCCACATTCTTGGGCTCCATTGCTTGACAATCACTGGCTGCTTCTTTACAAGTCATTCTTTTTCTGTTGATGTTCTCTGGCCTCTACTCCCTACTTTTTCCTCTCCTAAATTTGTCATTGTGTTTACCTACTTTGGTGGTTAAATGACCCTGGAGAGTGCATTTGTTGTGGTAATAAGGGAATAAGAGTGTCTTTTGCAGATGTTCAAGACTAGAGACTTCCCTCTAAACTACTTATTAATCTCTGAACAACTGTTTCCTCCCTAGTAACAACCAGAAGAAAACATTTCTTCAGATAACAGTACGAGGAATAGCCGCCACTGCAGTCAAGTAGATTCTGGCTAATAGTAGCCCTCCATTAGGTTTCTGGGCAGTAAATCTTTACGGGAGGAGACTGTCCATTTTTCTCCCAAGTACTGGCTGGTGGATTTGAATTGCTGATCTTTCAATTAGCCCAGTGTGTCATGCACCACATTACCATGGCTACTTATATCAGAAATTGCTGTTATTTTTATGTGTTGTCAAGTTGATAGCAATTCATAGTGACCTTATGAACAATGGATCTGAACCCTACCCTATTTTGTGCCATCTATACCAGCTACTATATACTTTAGCCACTGCTAAAATCACTGTGTCAATCCACCTTCCCCTCTTTCTCTGACTCACCTTTCCCAGCATGATGCCCTTCCTCAAGGACAGGTCCCTTCTGACATGTCCAAAGCGTGCGAGATAGATGTTTATCATCCTTGCTTCCAAGGAGCACTCTGGTTGTGCTTTCTTCAAGACAGACATGTTTCTTCTTTTGACAGTCCATAGTATATTCAGGGCTTTTCTCCAACCCCACAACTCAAAGGTATTGATTTTTATTTTATTTTATTTTATTTTTTTTGGTAAATGTCCTTAAAAACAAGCAAGAAAGCAAATGCAGGGACACTCTTGTTTGCTGAAATGGTTTTCAGTTTTTTTACAGATATTTTTTAAAAAGTCCTCATTCAAATTTTGTATCCATTTTTTAAAATTAATTATTTTTTCTATCCAAAATATCTATTATTGTATTATTTAGAAAATGTGTTCATTTTCACATGGCATGCCTTTTAGAATGATCTTTATTGTAATTGAAGACACATCGACATGCAAAAGAGTCATAATTTTTCACATCACATTACATTTTATGACTGCTTTTTAATATTGGATTTTTTTTTTGTCTCTGGTATGGCAAAGCTGTGAGTGTATCCTATGTACCAGGAATTCAGACTACTCAAGAAGTCAAGGAAAACATGATGAAAGAGTGAGAAAGCAGTATGAAATATTTAAGGTGATGTGAGTGAGAATTAGAGTGGCTTTGCAAGCCAAGTGGAAATGAACTTGCCAGTATAGCAAATTCTATCATCTTGTTGTTTCCATACCGTTTCGTAGCTATCATCTGATCTGCAGCAAAGCCAAACACGGCTGGGAAGAGCTGAAGCTGAAGCTTCTTTCACTCCTACTGCCTCATAATCCCTCTCTCCCAAGCTTTTCCAGATGACACTCTGAAATGTATCTGTTCACCTTAAGATTTGGTTCTGATTGGTTAATAAAGACAGCACTAATATCTTATTCCTCATTCTTATGTCTTGTATCCCTGAGATTCTTGAGCTTTCTCAGTTTTAAGTATGAATTTTGCATTCATTAATTTAACTTGAGGCATGCTATTTTTTTTTTTTTACCTGTTTGCAGATTCGTTTTATTTCAGGTTGCTCAAATTGGTGTAAAGTCCAATATTTTTATCTTTTACTTAATGTTACATGTATAAATTTTTTAAAAAGTTATATTAATAGTTCATCCTAGTATAAATATGTATATTATCCTATCACAGAGAGTATGACACTTCAACATAACTATTCATAAGTTCTTTTTGACATTACCATACCTCTTCAATTTGTCATTTTTTTTTTAAATTTAGGTTGTTTATTTTTCATTTCAATGAACATCTACAGAGATTAGGCATGCTATTTTTACAGTCACACAACAGTATAGCTACACAGTGAACCTACGAGCTATACTAGATTTGTACCTCTTTTAAATGTTCCTCCAAATAGAACTGGCAGATCTGCCTTGTAATCCGCTGTTCTCATCAAAACAAAAGGCAGACAGAATCAGAAGTATTGCATCACTGGGAGCTAGCAGTCAGAGAGGGGACTTGCATTTTGGGGCACACAGTATTCGTTTGTTGGGGAAATGGCGTATTTGTTATACAACAAAAGCTTATTTATGTATGTTACTCTGAAATCTATGTCCTATGCAGGTGAAACCAAGTTTTCTCCTTGGAGGCTAGGATTTTGAAGCACTGTCTTACATACTTTGGGCACATGGGCAGGAGGGACTGGTCTTTGGAGAAGAACATCATGCTCAGAAGGGTGGAGGGACAGTGCAGCAGAGGAAGACCCCAGATGAGATGGATTGATATAGTAACTGGGACAATGGAGATAAGTGTGTCGGAATCAGGAGACTGGCTCAGATGTCAGGCTTTCCAGTTGTTATACATAGGATCTTTATGAGTCACAGACTTGACAGCAAATAACAACAACTATTATTCATTGTTATACAATTATTCATATACATTCATTCATGTACATTTTGTTTTATACAAAATTATAACTATAATAACTTCTGTACATTGTGTTTTTTATAATTCATTAATTACTATTAGCTTGCTATTTTATATTCCCATCTCTTTAAGTTCTTTTGCATCTTACCTATTTTATCACCCCACTATCCTTAGTGGTTTCCTCTTCCTTCTTTCACACTTCTTGTCTCTTTTCCATTTTAAGTAGCTAAATCTTATTTCTGTATGTCTTGCAGTAGCTGTATTGTCTTTATCTTGCTAGGGAAAAATATTTGGCAATGACATATCTGATGAAGGACTTGTACCTAACAATTATAGAACGCTCTAGCACCTCAACTAGCAAAAGGCAAAACAACTCAATAAGGCAGGAGGAAAGAAAAAGAGGCATCCAAATTGGCAAAGAGGTGGTGAAACTGTCACTATATGTGGATTACTTGATAGTGTGTATAGAAAATCCCAGACAACCAAAAAACTGTTAGACCTGGTAGACCAATTTCATAGAGTGGCAGGATACAAGATCAATGTACAAAAGTCAGTGAGATTTCTCTGCACCAACAAAGAAAACATAGAAAAAGAAACTTAGAAAGCAATACCATTTACAATAACCAACCACAAAATGAAATACTTGGGAATAAACCTAACTAGAGACACAAAAGACCTAGGGAACTACAAACTACTTCTACAAGAAACAGTAAGGAACCTAAGTAAATGGGGAAATATTCCCTATTCTTGGATAGAAAGACTCAATATAGTGAAAATGGCTTTCCTATGAAAAGGAGTCTATAGATATCAAATATTTCAAGGAGATAGAAAAGGTAATTTCCAGTTTTGTTTGGAAAGAAAAAAGACCCTGAATGAGAAAAACTCTTCTAAAAACAAAAAATGAGGTTGGAGACATCTCACTTCCTGTTCTCAAAAGCCTACTATACAGCTGTAGTATTAAAAAACCCCCAAAACACCAGTATGACATTGATACAATAACAAATATATGTTGTTGTTGTTATGTGCCGTCAAGTCACCTGCGACTCATAGCGACCCTATGTACAACAGCCCTAAACTCCGCTCTGTCCTGTGCCAATCACACTGTCTCTGACACTCCCATCCCAATTATCCCAGTCACTGAATCAATCCACCTCATAGAGGGCCTTCCTCTCCTGCGCTGTCCCTCCACCCTCCCAAGCATGATGTCCCTCTCCAAGGACAGATCTCTCCTCACTACATGTCCAAAGTAAGTTAGACGGAGCCTCAGAATCCTTGCCTCCAAGGAGCCACCTGGTTTAACCCTCTTCAGGACAAATCTATTTGTTTTCCTAGCAGTCCATGGTATTCTCAGTACTCTTCTCCAGCACCACAGCTCAAAGGCATCAGTTCTCCTTCTATCCTCCTTGGTCATTGTCTAACTCTCTGATGCATAACAGGTGATTGCGAAGACCATGGCCTGTATCAGACGCACCTTAGTCTCCAGAGAGACACCACTGCTCTTCAGCACTTTGGAGAGGTCCCTAACAGCAGACTTTCCCATGGCAATGCGCCTTTTAATTTCCTGGCTGCTGGTGCCAAGACTGTTGACTATGGAGCCAAGCAAACTAAAGCTGTGTGTACAATCTCAATCTCTTCACCATCCATCCTGATGCTGCCAATTGGTCCAGTGGTGAGAATCTTTGTCTTCTTGACATTGAGCCTCAATCCATATTGGAGGCTGCAGTCCTTGACACTCTGCAGCAGGCTCTTCAGGTCCTCCTCAGTTTCAGCAAGCAGGGTTGTGTCATCCGCATAACGCAGATTGTTGATAAATCGTCCACATATCCTGACCCCACATTTCTCCTCATAGAGCCCAGCCTCCCGGATAATCTGTTCTGCATAATCAATGTAAAAGAATTGAGAATGCAGAAATCTACCCATCAATCTAAGGTCAATTGATATTTGACGAAGTAATAAAACCCATTAAATGGGGAAACAAAAGCTTCTTTAACAAATAATGATGGCAAAACTGGACATCTGCCTGCAGAAAACTGAAGCACATCTAAAACTGTGCACAAAAACTAACTCAAAGTGGATCAGAGACCTAGGAGTAAACTCCCAAGCCATAAAGATCTTAAGAGACAAAATGGGAACAAAATTAGAAGCCTTGGCCTGCACCATAAATAGGCTTGCAAATAGAAAAAAAAATGCACAATTGAGAGAAAAGTTTGATGAATGAGACCTTCTTAAAATCAAATCCCTGTGTGCATCATAAACTTTCTCCGGTAGACTGAAAAGAAAGCCCACAGATCTGGAAAAAAACATTTGACAGTGACATTTCAGATAAGTCTCATAACCAAAGTTTACAGAATACTATAGGATCACTGTTGTGAAAATAGGAGGATAACTGACTAAGTTATGTATAAATGTTGAAAAGGGAGAGGAGAGAAGTGGGGCAGAAAAAAGGCCAGGGGAAAATCACTGGGTTAGCAGAGGTTAGTGGGTAGAGGAGGGGTGAAGTAGTGGGGAAAGTTCAACAGGGGCTTGAAAAGACAAAGTGATAATAGGCACAGAGCAATGACAATTAATTATACAGAATATAAGGTATATGAACACTAGCATACCAGATCTAGAAAAGACATAGTCCTCACCTTGGAATTTATCGTGACAGTAGTGGTGGGCAAAAGAAAGAGCAGAGACACTAAGTCACTAGATGACTGTCCTGGAGCAAAAGCGCAGGGGCAAGAACCTTTCCCCAGTACTGTCTTAGAGAAAAATATTTTCCTAAAGCTGACACATGGCATTTGTACTTAAATCTTCCTAAACATGAGGCAGGCATCAGCGTGAGAGACCAGCAACAGTGCAAAGCACAAGACATTACAGAAGTGACTTGTGGCCTAGGACATCATATCAAGGAGTAGCTGGGAGGAGGGAGGTGATGGACAGGGTAGGTGGGAGTGCAAAGGATGCTGATGCAGCAGGGAAAGGGAGGGGACAAGACACACATGCCAAGGAAGGAGAGGAGGGCTCGATACTGAATGCATTAGTTATTTCTATAAGGGGAAGTGTCTTTTATCTGCTCTTTCCGGTATAACGCTTGTCTGTCAGATATTGTTCTAAAGCTAAACATCCAAAGTAAGACAGACCAGGAGGAAGGATTGGCCGTCCACTTCCTTACAACACAGAGTACATGTGTGAAGCATGATGTCTATAAATCATTATATGCAAACTAATAACAGTCTTTAAAAAAGGAGGTTATTGTTCACAATGGCTTTCCCAGCCATTGACTTTGACTTTGCCATGTGGATGATTGAGAATATGCAAATAAGATATGCTTACTTAACTACAAGGGGATTCACTAGTCTCATCACTACATTGAGCAAATTCAGCAGCAGATTTTAAGAATCTCACTATCAGCAAAGAAGAAGCAGAGAATTTGGAGTGCATGCATGTCCTTTTGATGCCAAAGATTCCTGCATCACTCAGATTGGGTTTACAGGAGAAGCAGCAGGAGCTGCAGCAGAGTGTAAACAGACACCTGACAGGAGACAGAGCTGGCCTAGGGCATGCTACCCAACAGAACCAGAGCTAGGAGCCTTTGTCCAATTTTGGAGGACTTGGGGAGAGAGCTGTAATTGGAGGGCGAAGGGCTTTGTAACACTGCTGTAATGCCACACAGCTGAAGGCTGAGGAGTCCTTGAGCATATTTCAGACTCTGTCCTTATTGAGTGATTGTATTCTGCTGCCAACATGAATTATAGTCTTTTGGCTTCAGTAATAAATGTCAACATCTTTAAAAAATTCACAGAAAAGGCAAAAAACCCAATCACAAAATAGGCTCAAAATAGGAATAAACACTTCAACAAAGAAGAAATTTAGATGACTAACATATGAAGAAATGTTCAAAAGCCCTAGCTATCAGAGAAATGCATATAAAAATGACAATGAACTACCATCTGTCTCAACCTAGCAACAATAGTGAAGTTCAACAGGGGAGCCAAAAACAAATGTTATGGAGAATGTGGAGATATTGGAACTCTCATGCACTGCTAGTGGGAGTTTAAAAAGGTCCGACTAATAGGGAGCTCTGATGGCCTAGAGTCAAGAAGCTGCACTGCAATCCCAGAGGCAC
>NW_006399824.1:11472343-11513045 GCF_000299155.1 Elephantulus edwardii | reverse complement strand
GGCGCTTCATCAAAAAGTTGGGTTTGTGCGGGGAAAAGGGTGCAACAATGAATGAATGGAATCCCAAAATCTCTGTAGATGTTCATTGAAATGAAAAATAAACAACCTAAATTAAAAAAAAAGTTGGAAATAGAAATACCATTTGAAATCCAACAAAAAATTCAACTATGTACCTTCCATGTTCCAATTATTAGATTATGTTTATTATTAAAAAAATCATTTGACCTGGCTAACTTTCTTTTATTTTTTCCTTTTTAAAAAATTTATTAATAATTTCAATGAAAATTTACAGAGACTTTGGATTTCCATTCATTCATTGTTGCACTTTTCTCCCTTCCCAACCCTCCCCCCTAGTACACTAACTTCTTGGAAAAGTAAAAGAAAAATTCTTTGTTTTATAATCTTCCCCCCCGGACCACTCCACTATACAGCCTTCACTCTGGACTCCCGTCATGACAAAAATACCTAATGACATATCCCTCTTAAACAGTTTTCTCCCTCATCTGTTTCAGTGCAGTATACATTATTGAACCCATCTTTCTCAGTCTCCCCCAACCCCGAGGTCAGTCCTGTTTTAAAACAGTGGCACCATGCAGTATTTGTCCTTTGTGACTGAGATACTTCACTCAGCATAATGTTCTCCAGGATCACCCATTTTGAATAAACCCAGCTAACTTTCTATTGGGAATATTATTGTTGTTGTGTACCATTGAGTGGAATTGACCCATGGTTGACCTCCTGTGGGTTTTCACAGGCAGTTAATCACGTGGGAAGAGATTTCCCATCCGTCTTCCACAGAGCAGCTAGTGGATTCAAATGCTGTGCCTTTGGGATTGCAGTGCTTCTTGTATATCACCAGAGCTCCCCTATTGGGAGTATACCCTGCAAAAAAAATTCAAAGCCATGATGCAAACAGATGTATGCACACTCAACTTTATTGCAGCATTGTTCACAATAGTGAAGAGATGGAAGCAGCCTAAGTACCCGACAAACAAACAAAAGGATAGAAAAGCTATGTGATACATTCTCACAAAGTAATATTACACAGCACTGAAAAATAGTGAACGTGTAAACCACTGCACAACATCAATGAGGCTGGAAGACTTTATGCTGAATGAACTACCGCAGTCACAAAGAACAAATACTGCATAAGACCGCTGTTATAAAATAGGATTGACATGAGGAGTGAGGAGGGAGAACAGGAAAAGAATGCATAGATAATAAACACTTTACTAGAACAGATGAAAGAAAGAACTGTCTGCAAAGAGTGTATGATTAGGCATTATATGTATGACAGCAATCTTGAACAAGAGGTGTATTACAAAGTGAATCAGAGAAAGAGCAAGTGAGAAGGAGGGAAGAAAATGCGCATGCATGAATGCGTGAAAGCACACACTTTTTGTAAACTTTCATTAAAATCACAATAAAAACTTTTTAAAAAATGATGCTACAAAATGATATTTGAAATTTACTTTAGATGAATCCAGGGTGGTGGAAAAAGAGATCTAACACCTATGACTGGCTATAAACTGATACTTAGTGAATTTAAATGACGCGTACTTGGAGGTCATGACATTAATCACTTTACTTTGTGCATGTATTTGAAATTGTTGTTGAGTCAGTTCTGACTAACGACCACCCATCTGTGTCTCCACAGAACACAAGCAGTTTGCCAGACTTTTCTTTCAATGCACTCTTGGGCAGGTTCCAGTTTCTTTTATAGCAGTCAAATAAACTGTGTGAACCATCTAGATTTCACAGACTATAAATAAAAAAGGCTAGTGAACAGGCATTTAGTTGTATATTTTAAATGAAAAAGGAAGCTTTTATAATATTTGTTAAATAAAGAATTCTAGGTATACAGGTGTGACTTTCACACTTCCTGTGTTTTAGTCTGGTGCTGCAGCCTACCATCTTGGTCTTCGTGGAGAACAGGAGGGTGCAACGGTGGTTGCTGACTACTGTCTTTAATTTTTCTTTAAAGGCAGTCACCTTATTTGTCTTTTTCAAACACTGTGGCCTTTCTTCTGGTTTCCATATAGGTAGAAGACACAGCCCCTGCCCTTGGTGCTTGAAAGCCTCAGCAGGTTTTCCTGTTCCTCACAGTTAGAGGATGGAGCTTCTCAGGATCACAAGAAACACACAAATGATAAGGAGCAGATAGCAGGGTGTATTGAATGAGATGGATTTAAAGAGCCAAGATAGACAGCGGCTGTTATTTAGAGACTAGAAACAAACATGAAAGTGGGAATTGGGAAAGGAAGAAGGAGACATCAGTTAAGCTGTTTAAAGGAAAAAGAGCCCAAAGTACACCGTAAAGGATAAAAATGTGGGCATTTATATCTTCATTAAGTAGTTTATTAATTAGAGTTGAGCTGTTAACTGGTTTATAGTTCCCTGGGACCAAGATGAGCCTCCATGAGGAGCCCAGGCAGAGAGCAGCCAGTCTGAATAATTACCATGGCTTGCTGTGGGAGTGTGCCCCAGACTTGCAGACAACTTAATATGAGATAGCTAAGTGAACAGGCTTTCACCTCTTCTATCCTTCAGGCAGGAGAACATTCCCAGCTTGGCCAGTTGCCAAAATGGGCTTTTAGAAATGAGATAAAAATTGAGCTGTTTTACTTGGCAATGGTTCAGGACTCTTTAGAGCTCCTTTCTTGTTCTACGGGATGCTCTTTCACAGATACGAGGGACTCATGTAGCTTCTATGTCATTAAACCAGAAAGATACAACCAGACCCCTGAGGTGCTGGATTATGTGAAGAAGAGTATGGTGTCAGGTTTGGAAGAAGACTCATTAAAAACCTGTGTTATCCAGATGACACAACTTTGCTTGCTGTAAGTGAAGAAAACTTGAAGTACTTGCTGCGGAAGACCAAACATGGCAGCCTTAAGTATGGATTACACCTCAACATCAAGAAAGCAAAAATCCTCACCACTGTCAATAGGCTACATTAGGAGAGATAGAGAAAAGATGGAAATGTCATTTTACGTAGTTCTAGCATCTATGGTAGCAGCATTCAAAAACCAAAAGACAAGTTGCATTGGAAAAATCTGCTATTGAGGACCTCTCTAAAGTTCTAAAGAACAATGATGTCAGTTTAAAGACTAAGGTACATGCAATCCAAGCAATGGTATTTTCAATTGTTTGTTGTGTATTAGAAAGCTGGGCAATGAAGAAGGATGACAGAAGAATTGATGCCTTTGAATTGTGATGCTGGAGAGGAATAATGAATAGCTCATGGACCACCAAAAGAAATCACAAGTCTGTCTTGGATAAAGTGCAAGCAGGGAGCTCCTTAGAAGCAAGGATGGTGAAACTTCATCTCCCGTACTCGTGGCATGCTGTCAGGAGGGCCAGGCCTTTGAAAAAGACATTATGCTGGGAAAGGTACAGAGTCAGAGAGAGGAAGACCCTCAAGGAGGAGGTGGGTTGACATAGTGACTACAACAATGGATTCGAGCACATCAGAGATCTTGAGGATGGTGCAGGATACGACAAGTCTCAGATCTGTTGTTCATGGGGTTGCCGTGAATAAAATTCAACTTGTAGTCACCAAATAATAACAACCACAACCATGGCTGGTCAATGATAGCTACGAATTAAATCGTGTTTATAATAGTCTGAGCGAAGCCTCTTAACCTGACACAGTCCTTTCGATTTCTCTTTTCAATTATGTCTTTCATTTGTAATTTCATTCTTATCCATTAGACTTGGTGACTATACTTATCACTGTTAACTCTACTCTTCAATTGTTCCTTAAGAAGAAAGAAAGAAAGAAAAAAAAGGACAGAATAGAAATGCCCAGGAGGGTAATTTGAGATTGAACAAAACCAGTTATCATCAAGTTGACTCTGACTCATGGAGACCTTTTATGTGTCACAGTAGAATTTTGCTCAATAGGGTTTTTAATCACTGAATTTTCATAAGTTTCCCAAGACTTTTTTTCCAAGGTGCTTCTGGGTAGATTCATACTGCCCACTTTGTGGGTTAACAATTTGTACCACCCAAGAACTCTGAAAATAGTATCTCTCAAAGATTCATGTCCACTAAAGTCTTTAGAATGAGACTCTGTTTGGTAATGTGGTCTTTCCAGATTTGATTAAGCAAGGAATTAAGATGAGGTTATGCAATAATTAGATAATAGATAAGTGTGAGAGGAAAAACAATAAAACACACTGTCACTAACAGGTCATGGTATTTGCAATCACTTGTTATGCATCAGAGAGTTGGATAATGACCAAGGAGAATAGAAGAGGAATTGATGCTTTTGAGCTTTGGTGTTAGAGAAGAGTGCTGAAGGTGCCATGGACTGCTAAGAGAACAAACAGATTCATCCTTGAGAAGGTTAAATCTGGCTGCTCCTTGGAGGCAAGGATTCTGAGGCTTCATCTGACATACTTTGGTCATGTTGTAAGGAGAGACCGGTCCTTGGAGAGGGACATCATGCTTGGGAGGGTGGAGGGCAGGCACAGGAGGGGAAGGCCCCCTGGGAGATGGATTGATTCAGTGACTGGGGCAATCAGGATGAGTTTGTCGGAGGCAATGAGATTGGCACAGGACAGAGCAGAGTTTAGAGCTGTTGTACATAGGGTCGCTATGAATCGCAAGTGACTCGACGACACATAACAACAACAACATCACTAAACAAAGGGAAGGCCCAGAGGGGTGCATGAAGAAGAAGAAGAAGAAGCAGCAAACAAAAATATGAGGTCATGTAAGGTCGGCCCTAACGGGAGGAGAAAGGTACACACAGAGAAGAAGGCATGTGCAGATGGAAGCAAAGATTAGAGGAAACACCAAGGCTGGCTGGAAACCACCAGCAGCTAGGAGAATAGTATGAATTGATTTCTTATAACCTCCAGAAAAAACCAATAGTACTGGCTTTGAACTTCTGGATTCTGGTAACTGTGAGAGAATAACATTTTGCTGGGTTAAGCCATGGTTGTAATGATTTATTATGTGAACCCAAAGAAACAAACACAGAAATGTCACTGTGGAAGCTTCTAGATTTAAAAAAGAATTAAAAAATGTGGAACATGGAGTTTAAAATAAACGGAATGGGGTCAAATTCATGTCCTACCTATTCTGTACCATACCATTTACCATAAAGGTGATTCCAATTTAAGGTGACTCCTCATGTGTAAGAGTAGAACTGTGGAACTATGTTCCACAAGGTTTTCAGTGACTAATTTTCACAAGTAAATTTCCAGGCTTTTGTTCAAAGGAATCTCTAGGTTGATTTAAATCTCAAGCCTTTCAGTTAGCAACCAAGCACATTAAAATTTTGTATCACATAAGGATTGTTATGCCATCCCTAAAATGAATGAAATTGTAGTCTTAAAATAAAGCTTTGCTTGGGAAAAGAAATCTTACCCGATTAAGTTTGTTCTGTGTGTCTTCAATCTGGGACTGCTGTTGTTGAAGATCATTCTTGGGATTCATTTGTATTTTTTTTTTTTAATGTCATCTGGATTTATCTAATCCTGGGGAGGAAAGATGGTGGGGCTTTTGTGCTTCAGAGTAGAGTAGGGAGCATTTCCTAGTTGACATCTCTCAATCGGACCGATGGAAAGTAAATCCAAGTGCCTCTGGAACCATTTTTTTCATCACATTCTGTGCATTTTTGTCACACTGAACTTCCCTAGGAAGGTACCTCTGTTTTAAATGCCCACTCCCTGCATTTCCGCTCTATCTACATTTACTTTCACCCTGTTCTAAATCCTCCCTTTTTCTCTGGGCTAAGGCTGCTGCTTTGGCACTTTCTGGACTCCAGTAAATGATAAAATGCACTAATCCACATTAAAATGATAAAAGCTTAAAGCTGTGCTTGGTCCAGGAGTTATTCTTATGGCTCATGAAAAGGTTAAGACTTAATCTGAAGGAATCCTCTCTAATAGTAGAGATTCGTATATTTTCACACTAGGGTGGTGAATCTTTTGTGAGAACTTTGTGGAAGTCATGTAGGGGGTTGTGCTGACTGCCATATTCAGCCTCCTCTTCACCCTCCTTTATGAAGACACTGGAAAGGACAAATTGCATTTCCAGCACAGCTGTGCAGCTGAGGCTGGGGCTGTGGATGTGATGTAGATCCTTTTTGATAGATGTACTTGTATCAGGATATGGAAGGGGGTATGGTCTACAATAATCATAGAAATAACAGTGAAGAAATCAAACAACATACTGCATTGGGAAAATTGCTCCCAAAATATCTCTTTACAGTGTTAAAAGGCAAAATGTCCATATGAGGGCTAGGATGCTCCTGGCCCACACCCTGGCAATTTCAATCACCTGATATATATGTGAAAGCTGGACAATGTATTAAAAAGACTAAAGAAGAAAGATGTCTTTGAATTATGGTGTTGGTGAAGAATACTGAATCTACCATGGACTACAAAAGAAACAAACAAATCTCTCTTAGAAGAAGTGAAGCCAGAATGCTCCTTAGAAGTGAAGATGGCTAGACTTTATTTCGCATACACGTTGTCAGAAGAGACCATTTCCTGGAGAAGGAAAAATAAGAGAAAGATCCCCAGTGAGATAGATTAACACAGAGGCCACAACAATGGATTCAAACATAGTAATGGTTTTGTGGACAGCACAGGATTGTTTAAACAAGAGTTTAGTTCTGTTGGACATAGAGTTGCTAAGAGTTGAAATTAACTCTAGGACATTAAACCACAGTGATAATGATGTAAAAGGGAGAGAAGTCGATATGATTTGCTTTTGTGTCACTGTTCTAATGTCTAATCATCAGTGCCAGGAATATCAAGAGGTGGTAATGACTTCTTGATCCTATTTTCTGTTTCTTGGGCTTCAGGTACAGGGATGTAATATTTATTTGTGTCCATATCTCCATTGGCAACCTCACAGATACACTGCTTTTGCGTTGTATTTGAGTCATTCATGGAGTCCCAGCTGACAATCTGCTCCTTTAGTCATTCCATCAATTTTTCAAGCTCGTAACTCTGCCTTAAACCCCCTCCTGCTCTTTCTGTGCATTTTTGTCACAGTGACCTAATAATTTCTAGTTTCCATGCTGAACCTTAACTGATAGATCCTTCAAATGCTTAAATCATGTTTACGTCATAAGCTGGTTCTAGTTCTACAATCTAAATCTTACATTTGGTATGAAAGGTAAGATGAGAATTTGTCAGAGAGAAGATCATATAAGTCTCATCTTACTATGGCATTGAGTTGAATCTGTCTCAGTTAGTAAGAATTATTACAATTGCCATCAAATCAATGATGACTCAAGGAGAACAGATTGCAACCTTGCCTTCTCCTATATAAAACTCACAATCTCCAAAATCCTCTAACCTGTTGTTGCGGTCACAGGACTTACTAGACAAGGTGTTTTCTGTTATGAATGTCATCAATATCTTCCAGTGTTTCTCATCACTGCAGATTATACTGGTAGCCAGTACTCCTTTTTTTTAAAAATCTTTAGCTCCTATGGTGGTTGTTGTTGCCTACAACTCGATGGCACGTAACAACAACAACAGCAGCAGCAGCAGCAACAACAACAACAACGTAGAGAGAGCTCAGTTGGCCTAATGGACAGAAAGTGATGCTACCAAGCCACAGGTGGGTAATTTTAATCTGTGTCCCTCAGACCTGGTTTTAATTGTTTTTGGTCAAGCATTTTTCTAGGTGGCATAGCACTAGTCTGCGCGTTTGCTGTACAGAGGTAACTTGTGGTTGCTGTGATGCTAAACACTGTGAGTGACACGGATGTGTCAAATACAATAATGGTTACCCATGGTGAACAGTGTTTGGTGGAACTTCCCAATTAAAACAAGCTTGGAAGCAGGAGTGGCATCCATTTCCAAAATAGCTTGCCTCCAGAAACCCTATGAACTTGGAGAAACGATGAAAGTTATACAAGTGTCTAGGTCTTTCATTTTTAGGGTTGCTATGAGTCACCTATGACTTGACGACACTAACAAACAGCTCTTTTGGTTGCTTAAGTAGTGTGCAAATGGCTAACTTGTTCAGCTGCTAAATGAACTGCAAGCAGTCAACTCCACCCAGTGGTGCCTCAGAAGAGAGGCCTGATGATCTACCAAAAAAATCAACTCCAAGATGGAAATAGTATACAGAATCACTACTCCAGAAGGAATTGCCTGACACAGAAGAATTTCATGAAATAACGTATGAGCAGAGCCTGAGTTGATGAAAGAGGAAGTTCAAGTTGCTCTGAAAGAATTGGCAAAAAACAAGGCTCCAGGAGTTGACGGCATACCAACTGACACATTTTAACAAACAGACACTGCCCTGGATGTGCTTACTAAGCTGTGCCAAGAAATCTGGAGGACAGTCAGCTGGCCAACTGACTGGAAGAGATAGATATTTGTTCCCTTTCCAAAGAAAGGTGACCTGACAGAGTGTGGAAATTGTTGGACAATATCATTACTATCACATGCAAGCAAGATTCTACTGCAAATTATCCAAAAATGATTGAAGCAACACGTCAACAGAGAACTGCCAGATGTGCATGCTGGGTTTAGAAGAGGTCGTGGTACTAGGGATATTATGACTAATGTTAGATGGATCTTGGCAGAGCGCAGAGAGTACCATAGGAATGTCTACCTGTGCTTCATTGACTATGCAAAGGCTTTTGACTGTGTGGATCACAACAATCTGTGTCTGACTCTGACAAGAATGGGAACCCTAGAACATTTTGATTGTGCTTATTCCAAAACCTATAATTGGACCAAGAGGCAGTCATCAGAACAGAGCATGGAGACACTACATGGTTCAAAATTGGGATGGGGGTCCACCAGAGATGTATTCTGTCTCCATACCTTTTCAATCTGTATGCAGAACAGATCATCCAAGATGCTGGGTTGTACGAGGAGGAATGTGGCATCAGGGAAGATTCATCAACAACCTGCATTATGTAGATGACACAACCCTTCTTGCTGAAACTGAGGAAGACCTGAAACGCTTGCTGCAGAAGGTCAAGGACTGCAGCCTTCAATATGGATTGAAGCTCAACATCAAGAAAACAAAGATTCTCTCTACTGGCCCTATTGGCAGCATCAGTATGGATGGTGACGAGATTGAAATTGTTAACAGTTTTAGTTTGCTTGGGTCAACAGTCAACACTCTTGTTACCAGCAGCCAGGAAATAGGATACAAATTGCAATGGGAAAGTCAGCCGTCAGGAACCTCTTCAGAGTACTGAACAACAATGACGTCAGGGTGGAGATTAATGTGCGCCTGATCCAGGCTATAGTCTTCACAATTGCCTGCTATGCGTTGGAGAGCTGGACAGTGACCAGGGATGATAGAAAAAGAATTGATGCCTTTGAGCTGTTGTGCTGGAGAAGAGAGTTGAATATACCATGGACTGCTAGGAGAACAAATAGGTTTGTCCTGGAGAGGGATTCTGAAGCTTCGTCTGACATACTTTGGGCATGTTGCAAGGAGGGACCAGTCCTTGGAGAGGGACATCATATTGGACAGCGCTGGAGAGGAAGACCCTTGATGAGATGGATCGATTCAGTGATTGGGGTAATGTGAGTAGGTGTTTCGGAGACAGTGAGATTGGCACAGGATAGAGTAGGGTTTAGGGTTGAGTTGCAAACGACTCAACGGCACATAACAACAACAATCGGCTCATTTCCATCCAGTTGGGACTGATTCATAGCTGACCCTCCTTTAGGTTTTCAGAGATTTTAAAATCACACGCGGAGAGATATCCACATGTCTGAATTTCTCCCTCAGAGTTATTGGTGATTTTGAACTTCCTGAGAGGCGTGACGTTTGGGTTAGCAGTTCAGCTCCGTAAGGGCCGTGTCACCAAAATCCCTCACCAAAACCCCAATCATTGAAAATCCCTGGGCATATAGAGTTGCCATAAGTAAAAGTTTACTCCATGATAATTGGTAAGTTAAGTATTTGAATTTACCTGTTGCCTCAGCCTTCCATGTTAATATAGATCAGAAGATAATACAACCATCTTTCCTAGTGCGGAGCATACTCTGGTATGGGAATAATTGAATTGGTAATGAGAAAGTGGGAGTGTTGTTTTGTATTAAAATATTCATTTCTTCCATAACTGTTGAGTAAATGTAGCCATTAGTGTATGCATACAGTCTTCCTTAATCCTCTAAGCATTCAAACAGCAGGTAGACACTTCCTGCTGAGAAACATATTTGAATTAGATGAGCAGTTTTAAAAAGGAGCATGAATCTGTTTGCCATCTGCGGAGGCCAGAATTATTCTGCATTCAGCATGAGCATGGAGATTTAGGTGACTTTAGGAGATCGAGGGCTAATGATGTTGCTCACTTTTGACTGTCTACTAAAGCCAACTTTTCCTGTAGCAGCTGCAGCTGATGTCATGTCCCGTCAAGTCTGAATCAACTCACAGCTTACGTTTTAGCAGGTTTTCAGAGGCACTTAATTGCACGGGAGAAGATTGTCCATCTTTCACCCACTGAGCAGCTGGTGGATTCGAGCTGCATGAGTTTGAGTTGGCAGTGCAACTGCTTACCACTAAGATACCAGGGCTCCCTGAAGCTGAAGACAGTCCTCATCATATAGGAGCTAAAATACAGAATAGTGAGGAAAGTGTGGAGGTGCTGCTGAGGTGTTTAAAATGTGGGGATGGCCACAGGTGACATCAGTTTTAGTGTTAAAAGTATCACTCTTTTTAAGATTACTCTGAAATATTTTCAAGCGTTCTGTAGACTTTCCTTCTGAAAGTTTAGCTGTTTCCCAGTCATGACCTTAACTCATAGTCACAGGGGAAAAAAAAATCCCTACTCATTCAGTACATTTCCCCCATTTTAATGAACAAGTGTATAAAAATGGTTACTACCCTGTATCAAAATAGTTATCTTAGTTCTTATAACAGTAACACCATTTTGAGATATGTATTATTATTTTTCTCATTTTATAGGTGGGAAACCTAAGGGACAGAGAGACCAAGTAACTTGGTCAAGGTCATACAACTTGTAAATGGATTTAAAACCAGCAGGGGGCTCTGGAGTCTGGCTCTGGAGCACCCTATGGTGCTGTCTGAACACGCCATCTTGCCTTCTTTCCAAGGTCAGGGTTACTGCATATTGTACAATGATTTACTGTCTGAGGGGTCCAGTCAAGGGGCATTCAAGTCTAGGCTGTTTTCTGTTCGCTAAACTGTGTCTTTTGATATCCTGCACCTTCTGGGGCAGACACATTTGAGTTTGGAAAAAGGCACTGTGGATGGCAATGGCTCCCTCCGAATCTCATTCCACAACCTCCACACTGGCTCTCACCACTTCCTGTCCCACCCAGCATTTTGTAGCTCAATGAAATCCCGAGCGTGGGCAAGAATTTGACATGAACAACATGAGACTGTGCTTCTTAGTGTCACTTCATTATCTACATAAAAGCCTTTGGTATATTTGAAGCTTTAGCTTTTCTTGCCCGTTCCATGGAACTAATACTCAAACCCTTTCATTATCTTTGTAGTCCTTTTTTGGGAATCTTTTGAAGTTTGCTAGGTCCCTCTTAATTATAAAACTACTCAAGAATAAAAAGCAAAGTCACCATAGAATTTAAAACTAAAGTGTTAATTAAACTATGGAACCCAACTGCCTTTAATAGCAAGGTTTCTCTAAAAAACTCATTTTGAGTTTCTCTTTAGGATGCCTGATAGGCTCCCTCCTCTCAGCAAAAGGGTTGGTAATGTCAGTGGGAGCTGGGAGAGTGATGCTGACAAATAAGGGGGTGACTTGGATATCAGCAGTGGGTGACCACAAGTTGGCAAATTTCTTGACTGTTCTCTTAAATACACTTCTGCCATTCCAATCCATTCTTGAAATAAGTAGCCAAATGGTTCTTTCAAAAATGTGTGTGTTATTATGCCTCCTCCCAAATGCTTCTAATTACTTTCAAATAAGATCCCTAACATGTCCTAAAGATGTGACCAGTTTCCTTCTTATCGCTTCTGTTAAATCTCTACTCTCTTGCCTCCCCTTTCACTATATGTTAGATGTACTGTTGTTATTCTTATGTACTACTGAGTCAGAACTGACTCGTATTGACCCTCCAGGATATTTTCAGAGTCAGGAAATTGCAAGGGAAGAGATTGCCTGTCTCACCCCTGCAGAGCAGCCGGTGTTTTAACAGTGTACCTTTACACTGACAGCCCAACATCTTAGCACTAAGCCACTAGGGCTCCTTTTGGACATATTAGTTTTCTTTTAAAACCACAACCAAAACCAAAGCCATTGAGACCATTCTGGTCTACAGCAACCCTCCATTGTGTTTCCTGAGCTTGTAAACCTTTATGAGAGGAGACTACCTATTTCTTTTTCCCCTGAGGAGCGACTTGCGAATTCAAACTGCCAATATTTCCGTTAGTGGCCAATAAGTTATGCTCTACAATGCTACGGCTAGTCTCCTTCCAGTTAGGTCTAATGTTCTAAGGAGATGTTAACAAAAAGGTTGACATTTCGAACCCGCCATGGAAGAAAACAGTCTGCTTTCTTCACATATTTACAAACTTAAAAATCATATAGGGATTTCTGGTGGCCTAGTGGTAAAACTCTGTGTTGTAATGCCAAAGGCATGCAATTCAAGTCCACCAGCTGCTCCCTGGGAAAAGGATGGACAGTCTCCTCCCGTGTGATTAACTGCCTCTGAAAACCTGCTAGAGGGTCAGCTCTGGGTCGATTCTGACTTAATGGTACACAACAACAACAACAACAACAACAAACAAAAATCATATAGGACAGTTCTACTTTGTCCGGTAGGGTAGTGACAGTTGGAATTTATTTGATGGCAATGAGTTTAATATTCTAAGTATACTACATTGTGTATTAATAATTGTTTTCCTACTTACATGTTCTTTTTCCTGTTCTGGCTAACTGCCACTTAGCCTTCAGATCTTCAACACAAATGCAATTTCCTCATGGAAAAATACTTTTTAAAAATATATAGCTGTTATATGTGCTATCAAGTCCACTACGACTCATAGTGATCCTACGAACAACAGTCCAAACCTTGCCTTATCCTGTGCCATCCTCAGGATCACTAACATGCTTGAGGCCATCGTCACTGCCTCTGTGTTAATCCAAATTGCTGAAAGTCTTCCTTTCTTTCTTTCCCTGTAATAGTGTCGTGTTGACAAATTCTTTTGGTACACTCTGTAGTCTCTCAATCTTTTTTTGATATTTCTTGTGTCATTCAGTATTTTGCCTATAGAAACTTTCAGAATGACAATTTGAGGCTTAAATCTTCCTTTGGGAGGTAGAGTTGCGATAACGATTTGCTGGTTAAAATAATTGACATGACTATGAGGTGAACAGTAACATGAAGGAGACACTCAGCCCTTAGAATAATCATTCACACAATATCAAATGGGAATTATCTGCCTAGGAAGAAAGTACAGATGGTAGGAAGGTTTAAGGCTCAACGATGAATAGAAAAGAGAATCAGAGGGAAGAAGTTGAAAGAGTATTGCTATAATGTGAGGACATGTTATTTATGGAATGATGGTTGACCGATTGCTCTGTATATTCTCACTCAAAAAACAATGATGGGGGGAAAAGATTTACTATATAATTAATTGAACTGACAAGTTTAGATGATTTTGTTAAGATATGGAAAATTAATGACAAGATCAGACTGAAATATATTGGGTCATCTTGGTGCAAGTTTAGTCTAGTGTTTCAGAGAACAGTGACATTCTGGTCCCTGCTTGTGTCCACTAATCAACAAATTAGTAGATTGTGTCCTACATTAAGCCCTCCATTTGCAACCTGATTGCTTCTTTTGTCTCCACTAAAAAAGTGTTTGGTAAGCAAAAGTAAAGGTCTTTGACTTGAGTTACTAATAGTGGCTAATTTAATTACTCTTGCTCCTTTGAGCAGTTGGTAATTTTTTTAACAATTTGTTGGTCTGCCAAGGGCCGCCTGTAATAGGTGACTGAGTAAAGACATTGTAATCATGAAAGGTATCTTGGGTTTTATATTTTAATTTTTTGATTGTAGGTGGGCCCTAACTTTCATGGCTAAAAACATATTTGTAAGCTGTATAATTTATCCACCTTAAATTCTTCCATTTGGAAAAAGCAGAATAGAATTCCAAAGCTATTATTGTTTGGAATAGCGCAAACTAATCTTTCTCCTATGCCTACTGAGCTGATTTAAATCAATGAGAAACCTCCTCTCTATTTTATATTCTTCTTGTCTACATTAAAAAAAATTCAGCGCTGTATTAGAAGAGAAGTGCTTTGGTAGTGTTATACATTATGCGCTGCATTTCTAACTGGAAGGTTATTTGTTCAAATCCACTACTTTCTCCATGAGAGAAAATTTTTAAGTCTTTTCTCATAAAGAATTAAAGTCTTGGAAACCTAATGGAGAGTCACTATGATTTGGAATAAAACCAACAGCTGTGAGTTTTATCTTGGGAAGAAAGACAAGCAGGAAAAGGATGGGAATATACTTTTCATCTTCAGTTGTTATATCTGAATCACCATCATTATTATCATCTCCACTTTCATTATGAAGAGTGAAGACTGAAACATATTTCACATCATATATTTTACAACACTGTTGTATATGTTTCTCTTTTGTTTCTGTTCCAATCATTGCTGTATTTGTAGATTAGGACTCTTGGGCTCATGAATGTCAAATGACTTAGCAAAGGCCATATAAATAATCTGTGAACTTTGGTATAAATTGCCTAGAATCATTTACTAGTAAGAAAGACTCAGTTTGAACTAACCTAAGTAGTTTACAAGGTAAAGAATATAGTCCAAAGGATCAATTGACTGTGCAAACCACTGCCTTCATGACTCAGAAGCTAGCATAACTAGATGTTGCCTGGCTACCACTGCACACTGCTCTAATTAGAATCACAATAGAATGTCCTGGACAGAAGGAAGAAAGAAAAAAGAAAAAAAAAATGGAGGACTCACCTTTCTTCAAACAACAGAGACCTATAAGCAAATAATAACACCACAGAGGAATATACTCCTTACTACATTAAACCCAAAGGCTCTAATTAGGAACCACATTAGACCCAAAGGGCAGTATTTGCCCAAGAACAAGACTCAGAAGGCAAGAAGGGGCAGGAAAGGAGTGTAAATGGTTATGCAAACCCAGGAATGAAGTGGGAAGAGTTCTGTTTCATTGAGAGGACAGCAACACATATCATGAAAGGGAATATTATTGGAAGGGAAACTAGTAAAAAAGAACAACAGCAAAATGTAGATGTACTTTACATTTTTCCATGGCCAAATTGGATTTACTGAATATTTGCGTAGCAGTTGTTAAATAGAAAAAAGAGCTGAGAGAGAAAGAAAAAGAAGCTGATCCTAAATAGTGAACAGGCCTTTATAAGTAGACCTGAGAGAGATACCAAGTGACTGACTGCATGCAGAGAAGGTTAGAATTAGGTGCAAGCAGGCAAAACCAGTTTCCTTTTATAAGGGCCTTTAAGGAGATTTAGAGGAGAAGGTAGTTTGTGGGTAGAGATCCTGTCATTACTGAGCAGGTCCAGGGCCTTATCAGAATCTGGTCATCTAGTTGCCTTATCAGGATGTGCACAGGTCTTATCAAGACATAATCAGGCTTCCTCAAGGAATGGTCAGTTCCGGGGGTCAGGTTTGGGGGCACTGTGACATTCTTCCTCCATTCCAGACTTAAAGTGTATAGCAAGCGGACCAGAGTTCTCTGGTGACTTCCTGCTGGACAGTGGTTATGTGAGGAGACCTTGGGTTGGTTTCCCGTAAGGTCTGAAGGAGGAGCATTGTTTTCACGAGTTCCTGGGGGTTCCCTCTAGAGATGGCCATGAAATATTCTATTAAAAATTTCTGAAAGAGATTTATAAAATAGGGTACATGAGTTAAAATAAAGAGGACAACTAGAAAAGGGGTTAGGATGAGTAGTAGCCAAGGGGGGAAATTTCTAGTTGCTACACAGTTCCTGGTTCTCTATTTAGGGTGTTAGCTTTGTCTTTTAATTTCTTTATTCCTCCTCCAATTATTCCTGATTTCCTGGTATAAAAACAACAGTCTTCTCCAAGAAATGGAAAAAGACCACCTTTTTTCATGGTTAACAAATTAAGCCCCTTTTTGTTTTATAATACAACTGCCACTAGGGAGTTAATCTGGTCTTGGACTGCAATAAACTAAGCTGTTTGTTTAGTGACTGTTGGAGAGCTTTTGAAAGATGCTGGGATTTTTCTACATAGATGCCTAGGGTTGTAGTGTTAGTAGTAGCTCCTGTTACTATTCTTAGGCTGGACACTAAGTGGAGGAGTCTTATGATGGTTGTTGTGTTTGAGATTCTGGATCAGAGGGATAGGATTAGTTCAGAGTTAGTGGTATGTGATAGAGGGGGAAGTAGGTAGGTTAGAGTGCAGGTCCATGTCTAATTTTTCGGCAGGCCAGGGTAGACACTGTGTCTGCAGGTGAAGAAGAGGCTGGTTCTGGCTTTCAGGAATCCCCAAAAGTTGACTGAAGAGAAGCTGAACTGGTCTTCATGTGACCTGAAAGAGATAGCTAAGCACATGAAGATGAGGGAGTTGAAGAGAGATGTTTTTGGTGGAAGATGCTGGTTTTTCTCTAAGGCAAGTCTTTTACTTGGGTGATGTAGAAAGAGATGGACAGATGGGGAAGTTTGTAACAGAATGTGCTGCTAGTTTTGATGTTGCAGGGAGTTTATATTAAGTAATGGAAGTGAGAGCTGTGAGCTTCTTCCTGAGTAGAAGGCAGAGTGAGTCTGGATTAGGTTTGGTGACCTTAGGCTGAGTAAAAGAGTTTGGTATATGGGCTAGGTTGGGGTGATGGTAGCTCTTCACTGGTTTTGCCCCTAGTAGTTCTGGATTATGAGTTGGTTAGAGAGGAAGGGAGAGATTTGGATAAGGACCTTGCAGGAAGAGTATGAGTATGGGGGAAGTCTCTGGGAAGAAGGTTTTCTGGATAGGTATAAGGCGAGGATGGTTTGTGTGTGGGCAATAGGTCTGGTGATGAGGAATTAAGGTTTGGTAGAAGCTCTATCTTAATTATATTTGAAGAAATCTTGAGGGCTATATCTCTATACACTGAAATTGCCTTTTCTGTCATCATTATTCTTAGTGTGCATTCCAAGCACACTTGGGTTAGGTTTAAATACGTTATGGCTACTACAGGTCTGTGTAACTTTTTAAAATTTTACATAATTACTAATACCTTGCAAATGTGCAAATTAACTATCTTTGTCATTTGATAGTTTCGCTAGGACATAAAGCAGGATTTTTTAGGATCTTTTTTTACCTGAAGAACTGAGAAAGTCCCTTGCCTATAGTCTAACAATATTTGTTGTACTTTCTTTACATTTATGACATGTTTTAAAAGATAACGTCTGTATGAGTTCAAAGAACAGGTATAGATTGAGGTTTGCTATACATGATCTTTCATGTTGACAATTTGGATATGTGTTGAGGAGCTGCCCTGACATACAACAGGATAATTAGCAACAGGGGAATCTCATTGTACTGAGTTTGCTGGCATGACTTAGCTAGGGTCTTTTAAATTGGATTCATTTTTTTATATAAAAATCTGCATTATGCAGATGACACAACCTTGTTTGCTGAAACTGAGGAGGATTTGAAGCATTTGCTGCAGGAGGTCAAGGACTGCAGCCTTCAATATGGATTAAAGCTCAACATCAAGAAAACATGACCAGGTTGAATGGCTGCATCATGATAGATGGTGAAGAGATTGAGATTGTTGACAGCTTCAGTTTGCTTGGCTCTACAATCAACACTTTTGGTACCAGCAGCCAGGAAATTAAAAGATTACTTGCATTGGGAAATAACAATAATAAATATCTATGCACCAAATGATAGAGCTGCAAAATATGTAACACAAGCATAAACAAGCCTGAAAAAAGGAAATAGACAACACCACTATAATAGTTGGAGACTTCAATAAGCACTCTTAAGAAACGATAGAACTGTTAGAAAGTAACTCAACAAAGATGCTGAAGAACTAAACCACACAATAAACCAAATTGATCTCATAGATATTTATAGGCTACTACACCCCCAAAAAGCACAGTATACCTTCTCCAATGTGCGTGGAACATTCTCCAGAGTAGATTTCATTTTAGGTCACAAGGCAAGCATCAATAAATTAAAAAACAGAAATAATACAAAGAATCTTCTCAGAGCAACACTACAAAATTAGAAATCAATAACTAGAGGAAAGGAGAAAAAAAACCCCATATATTTTGAAGCTGAACAATACCTTGCTTGAACGTGAGTGGGTACTAGAAGAAATACAAAATGAAATTAAACAGTTTTTTGAAACAAATGACAATGAAAACACCACTTACCAAAACCTCTGGTAAACAGCCAAAGCAATAATCAGAGGCCAATTTATAGCAATAAGCAACACATCAAAGGGAGGAAAAAGTTACCATTGACGCTCTAACCCAACATCTCCAACAAATTGTAAAAGAACAGCAAGAAAACCTGACACCTGCTAAAAAATCAGAAATTGGGGTAGAAAGAAATGAAATAGAAAACCAAAAAACAATTGAAACCATCAACAAAACTTAAAAAGTCAATAAAATTGAAAAACCGCTAGCAAAACTAACAAAGGAAAAGATAAATAATCAGATTAAAATATGAAATGGACAATATCACAACAAAATCCACTAAAATAAAAAGGCTAACAATTGAATATTATGAAAAGCTACACTCAAACACATATGAAACCCTAGAGGAAATGGACAAATACTTAGAAGTATAAAACTTACCTAAACTGACACAAACCAAAATTGAACACCTCAACAGGCCCATTTCAAAAAAAGAAATTGAAAAGGTAATAAAACAACTTCCAGCCCCCACCCCCAAAAAAGCCCTTGACCTGATGATTTTATATGTGAGTTTCATCAAACATTCAGAGAAGAACTGTCACTAATTCTTCATAAACTATTTCAGAAAATAGAAAAAGATGGAATTCACCCTTCATGCCAAACCCAGGCAAAGACACCACCAAAATAGAAAACTATAGGTCAATATCTCTCATGAACATAGATGCAAAAATCCTGAATAAAATCCTGGCCAATAGAATCCAACAGTACATTAAAAAAAATCACCAAGACCAAGTGGGATTCATAACAGGTATGAAAGTATGGTTCAACATATGGAAAACAATCAGTTTAATTCATTACGTTAACAAAACAAAGAACAAGAACCACATGATCCTATCAATTGATGCAGAAAAGGCCTTTGGTAAAATCCAACACCCTTTCCTGATTAAAACACTTAGCAAAACTGGAATAGGAAATTTAGGAAATAGGAAAATAGGAATTTCAAAACAGCAAAACAGAAATTTCCTCAACATAGTAAAAAGTATACATGTGAATTTGAGAGCCAACATTTTTCTCAATGGAGAGAGATTAAAAGCATTCATTCCCTTTGAGAACAGGAACTAGGCAAGGTTGTCGACTATCACCTCTCCTATTCAATAATGTATTGGAAGTCTTAGCAACAGCAATAACACAAGAGAAGGAAATAAGAGGTATCCAAATTGACAAAGAGGAGGTAAAATTATCTCTCCATGCAGATGATTAGTCGCCTATACTCGCTGGCACTTAAACAACTTAGAGAGGGACCAGCTGGCAGAGTGGCCCAAAAGTGATGCTACCGAGCCAAAGGTGGTGACTCTACTCTGTGGCCCTGAGGCCTATTTTTAATTGTTTTTGGTCAAACATTCTTCTAGGTCGTATAGCCCTGGTGTGTCCACTTGCTGTACAGAGGTAACTTGTGGTTGTTGTGAAGCTGAACACTGTGACACTGATGTGTCAAATCCGATAATGGTTACCCATGGTTGACAGGTTTGGTGGAGCTTCTCGATAAAAACAAGCTTGGAAGCAGGAGTGGCATCCACTTCCGTAAATAGCTTGCCTCTGGAAACCCTAAGAAACTGGAGAAAGGATGAAAGTCACATAAGTGTTGAGGCCTTTCATTCATAGGGTTGCTATGAGTTGCCTATGAATTGATGACACTTAACAATAGCAACAACATGCAGATGATATGATAATATACTTATAAAACCCTAAAGACTCAGCAAGAAAACTACTGGATATAGTTGACCAATTTAGCAAAGTGGCAGGATACAAGATCAACATACAAAAATCAATTGGATTTCTCTACAGTGACAAAGAGAATAGAGAACTGGAGCTAAGAGAAACTATACCCATCACAATAGCTAATTACAAGATTAAATACTTGGGAGTAAATCTAACTAGAAACACAAAGGATCTATTCAAAGAAAATTACAAAACATTACTACGAGAAACCAAAAGATTCTTGGAGAAATGGAAGAATATACCTTGCTCATGAATAGAAAGACTCAGTATTGTGAAAATGACAGTACTAGCAAAGGAAATCTACATGTTCAGTGCAATCCCAATACAAATACCAATTCAATTCTTTAACGAGTTGGAAAAGGCAATATCCAGTTTCATTTGGAATGGAAAGAGGTCCCAAATAAGCAAAGCACTCATTATAGAGGGACACAAGGTAGGAGGCATCTCACTCCCTACTACACCGTCATGGTGGTCAAGACAGTGTGATACTGGTGTAACGACAGACACGTTGATCAGTGGAATAGAATTGAGAACCCAGAAATCAGCCCATCTACCTACGGTCAACTAGTTTTTGACAAGGAGATGAAATCAGTCAAGTGGGAATATGATAGTCTCTTAAATAAATGGTGTTGGCAAAATTGGAAAACTATCTGTAAAAAGCTCAAGCAACACCCACACCTCACACCATATACAAAAAAACAACTCAAAGTGGATCAAGGACCTAGGACTAAAATCAAAGACTTTAAACTTCTTTAGAGAAAAGCTTGGAAGAAGTCTAGAGACCCTAAACCATCACATGAACAATCTCCCAAGCATCCTGAAAAAACCTATAACCAGATAAAATAGATGAATGGAACCTTCTAAGAACCAAATCCCTATGCATATTCTCAAACTTCTCTAGCAGGTAAAAACGGAAAACATAGACGTGGAGAAAATATTTGGTAATGACATTTCTGATAAGGGACTTATATTTAGAATTTATAAAATACTTGAGGACCACAACAAGATAAACAACCCACTTGCAAAATGGACACAGGATATGAACAGATACCTTACCAAAGAAGACATTCAGATGGTGAACAAACACATGAAGAAATTTTAAAAATCCTTAGCTCTAAGAGAGATGCAAGTCAAAAGAACTATAAGATATCATCTCATCCCTGTTAGAATAGAAAAATTCAACAGAGCAGCAAACAACAATCGTGGATAAGATGAATTAACACAGTGTGGACAGGTCTATTATAGGAGACAGTAAGATTTGCTCAGGGTAGAACACAGTTTAGAGTTATTGTTCATAAGATTGTATGAGGGTTCATAGGATCGTATGAAGGTTCATATGAGTTTTAGTTGACTTAACAACACATAACAACAGCAAGACAGAAAAATTAATTGAAACTCCAATTTACATTTGGTTTTTAAAATAGAATAAAATACAAATTTAAAAAAATAAAATGAATCTTACAGAATTAGGAATTGTTCACAGAATAGAAGAATATAATAGTGACCAGGTGAACAAAAGGAACTGAAACCAGAAAACTGAATCCTGAAGGAACGTCTCTCAGTCCCTCTCGTCTCTGCTTCCTTGGCTATGTTGGTGTCACATGAGATCATACTTCTCCATGAAAAGAGGAACATGGTTTTGCCAGGAAAGCTCCCATGTATAGTGTCCACTATAAGCTTTTTCCATCTAAAGGTGACAAAGCATACTGTAACCACCAAGGATTTGTATTTTATTGTAGCAATTTCCAGTAGATGGCACTCCAGTATCTTTTCTAACCATAATCAGTAAAATGTTTTGAGAAAGACAGCTTTTTACTTTGCACAAAAATGCCTTATGGGCTAATATGGGACCCTGTCTACCAGCAGCTCCAAGCTGATAATTTTACTTAGTGCTACCAAAAAAAAAAGAAATTCCTTCCCCACAACTTCCAGCACAAAAAAAGAAAAAAAAAATATCTAAAAAACCCAACACTGGTAGACCTGGCTTGGGTCCTATCTTGAATCAGTTACTGTCACTGAGAGAGAGTGGTGCTCCATAACTGACCCCTCAGATGTCACAGGCTGCTCTGGGGCTACTTCGCTCGCTCATTCACTCACTCACTCACTCACTCAGGTAATGTGGTAGAATTAACTCCTGTCATACAGACCCTCTGTCAGGTTTCCAGAGGCTGCAAATATTAAGTGGAGATTACCTCTGATTAGCAGTTCAACCTGCTGCAGACTATGCCACCAGAGTCCTCTGTAGTTGCTTAGTGTATATAAATATCTCCACACACCCTTTTTTCATATGTAAAAATTTATGAGTATTCCTAATTACTCATTATAGTGAACCTCTGTGCAATCACATAGCTGTTCTCCTCTCCTCCAAAAGAGGTGTTCCAGGATACTAACCAGTTACAGAATCCATTATCAAATCCAGGGTCTTTGTATTGTATGCATTTTTCTCTACCAGGTCTGAGGCTGATACTTCACGATTCTGAGACCAATGGGCAATCCATCCAACATGCAACACAGAGGTTATATAATAGCCACAATAAAAATTCTTGTTGGTAAAAGGTAGAAAGCATAAATACCATATAATGGGATAACTAAAGAGAATATACCATCTTCTGCTTAATAGACTAATAAAGCCCATACACTGTTAACTCTCTGCCCTGATACGGTTAAATTGTTGGCACTCTGTCTTTAGGAAGCTTTGTCTTGACAATTTGCTTCTATGGCTGTAATAGATACACAGAGAGCTCACAGAAGGTTGCACGCTTTGAGAGATTTACTTGCTATCTTTGAGGTTACAAGAATCTGGGGATTGCCATAGAGGCTGACCAATTACAGCCTTCCAATTTAGGAATTCTTTTAACAAAACACCTCTTTTAAAGAACTAATCGGTTGTTGATGTTGAGTTTATTTTAATTGGCTCTGAGGACTTATAACCCCAAATAAATTCTTCTGAGTCATAATATTTAACTCTGCACTTTGCCTTTGAAGTTTCTGTCTTTTTGGAATCAGATCCACTAAGCTGTGTGTATTCTTCTAAAAAAAACCCCAAAATCCAAAAACAAAACCACAAAAACAAAAAACCAACCAAACAAACAGCAAAAAACAACCCACCCTGGTGCCATTAGGTCTTTTCCAATTCTTAGAGACCCCAGCTATGTCATGATGGGACTATATTCTATAGCACTTTCTTTTTTTTTAAAAAAAATAAATAATACTTTAATTGTGATTTCAATGAAAGTCGGAAAATTCGGATTTCCATTCACTCATTGTTGCACATTTCCCTTCCTACTCCCTCCATTCCCAATTTGCTTTTCTCTTAAAAAATCTCATTCATTGTTGCACAATTTCCTCCCCTCACCCCAGTTCACTTTGCTAAGCACTTCTTATTCTGGGCTGTTGTCATACGTGTAGTGCCTAATCATATATTCCACCTAGTCATATATGTCACCTGTTTGGGTCCCTATCCCCACCTCCCCCCCATCCTCTTTGCAATGTACCTTTTATTCTGGGCTGTTGTTATACATATAATGCCTAATCATACATTCCTTTTAAACAGTTCTTTCCTTCATCTGTTTCAATGCAGTATTCTTTATTTATCCCTTCTTCTTTAGTTTTCCCCCAACACCCGCATCAGTCCTGTTTCATAGTAGTGGTGTTATGTAATATTTATCCTTTTGTGACTGAGCTATTTTACTCACATAACGTACTCCCAGGTCACACATGTTGTGTCATATTTTATGAGTTCTTTGATTTTCAGTGTTCCATAGTTTTCCACTGTGTGAATATATCATAGTTTTCTATCCATTCATTTGTTGATGGGCACTTGGGTTGCTTCCATCTCTTTGCTGTTGTGAATAATGCAGCAATAAACATGGGTGTATATACATCTGTTTGAGTTGTGGCTCTGGTTTCTTTAGGATATATTCCCAGTAGTGGAATTGCTGGGTCACATGGTATTTCTACATCTAATTTTTTGAGAAAGAGCCACATTGCCTTCCACAGTGATTGCACCATTTTATACTCCCACCAGCAGTAAATAAGGATTTCCAAACTCTCCACAACCTCGCCAGCATTTGTTATTTGCTGCTCTCTTAAATTTTGCTATTGTTACTGAAGTGAGATGATACCACATACTTGTTTTTACTTGCATCTTTTTGAAAGCTAAGTATTTTGAATATTTCTCCTTGTATTTGCTTGCCATTTGAATGTCCTCTCTGGTGAAATGTCAGTTCATATCTCATGTCCATTTTGCAATTGGATTGCTTACCTTTTTGTTTGTTGTGATGCTGGACCATTCCATAAATTTTAAATTTGAGTCCCTTATCAAATATGCCATTACCAAATATTTTTTCCCAGTCTTTAGGTTTCCTTTTACTCTGTTGGAGTTTTCTTGATGTGCATAGGGATTTGATTCATAGAAGGTCCTATTCATCTGTTGTTGTTTTTTTCTCCTGATTGTAGGTTTTTCAGGATGATTATATTGTGGATTAGGGATTCTGAACTTCTTCCAAGCTTTTCTTTGATGAAGTTTATAGGCCTTGGTTATATTCTTAAGTCTTTGATCCTTTAAGTTGGCTTTTGTGTGTGGTGTGAAGTGTGGGTCTTACTTGAGTTTTCTGCAGATAGTTTCCCAATTTTGCCAACACCTTTTGTTAAGAAGCCTTTGTTTCCCTACTTAACAGATTTTGTCTCCTTGTCAAAGATCAGTTGACCATAGATAAGTGAGTTGATTTCTGGGTTCTCAATTCTGTTCCATTGATCTATGTGTTTATCACTATAACAGTACCATGCTGTCTTGACCACCACACCTGTGTAGTAGAATTTGAGATCAGGGAGCGAGATGTCTCCTACCTTGTTTGCCCTTTTTTAGGAATGCTTTATTTACTTGAGGTCTCTTTCCATCCCAGATGAAACTGGAAATTGTCTTTTCCATCTTGTTGAAGATGGAATTGGTATCTATATTTGGGGTTGCATTGAACTTGTAGATTGCCTTTGGTAGAATTGTCATTTTCATGTTATTGAGTCTTCCCTATACATGAGCATCATATATTCTTTCATTTTTCTACATCTCTTTTTGTTCCTTGGAGTAATGTTTTGTAATTTTCTTTGAATAAGCCTTTTGTATTTTATTTAGATTTACTCCCAAGTATTTAATCTTGTCATTAGCTATTGTGATGAGTATTGCTTCTCTTAGCTTCATTTCTCTGTTCTCTTTGTCACTGTAGAGAAATCCAATTGATTTTTGCATATTGATCTTATATCCTGCCAATTTGCTGAATTGGTCGACTATGTCCAGTCATTTTCTCACTTAGTCTGTGGGGTTTTCTAAGTATATTATCATATCATCTGCATATTGAGATAATATTACTTCCTTTCCACCAATTTGGATACCTCTTATTTCCTTCTCTTGCCTTACTGTTATTGCTAACAGTACCAATAAAATATTGAATAAGAGAGATGATTAACAGGCATCCTTGTTTAGTTCCTGCTCTCAAAGGGAATGCTTTTAGTCTTTCTCCATTGAAAATGATGTTGGCTCTTGGTTTTGAGTATATACTTTTTTTACCATGTTGAGGAAATTCACCTCTAATCCTATTTTGTTGAGAGTTTTAATCAAGAAAGGATTTTGTCAAAGGCCTTTTCTGCATTAATTTATAGGATCACGTGGTTCTTGTTCTTTGTTTTGTTAATGTGATAAATTACACTGATGGTTTTTCTTATGTCGAACCATTCTTGCATACCTGTTATGAATCCCACTTGGTCATGGTGAATTTGTGTGTTTGTGTGTGTGTTTTTAAATGTATTGTTGGATATTATTGGCACCAGGATTTTACTGAGACTTTTTGCGTTTGCATTCATGAAAGATACTGGCCTATAGTTTTCTATTTTGGTGGTGTCTTTATCTGACTTTGGTATGAAGGATATGTTTGCTTCATAGAGTGGGTGAATTCCATGTTTTTCTATTTTCTGATATATTTTATGTAGAACTGGTGACAGTTCTTCTCTTCTCTGAATGGTTGATAAAGTTCACTAGTAAAACCATCTGGTCTAGGACTTTTTGGAAGTTGTTGTATTACCTCTTCACTTTCTTCTATTGTGATGAGTCTGCTCAGGTGTTCTACTTCAGTCTGTGTCAGTTTAGGTAGATTGCAAGTTTCTAAGTATTTGTCCATCTCCTCTATTTTCATATTTGAGTACAGATTTTTTCTATAATTATATTTTATTAATTTTCATAAACATTTACAGAGATTTTGGGTTTCCATTCATTCATTGTTGCACTATTCTCTCTACCCTCCTCCCAGTTTGTTCTTGTCCAAATGCCACAGTGCTTGTCAAAGCCAGTTCTGATTAATCTCCTTTGTCAGTGTGTCCCTTGCCATTCCCTATCACTCCTCCCTGAGAGAGACTTCACCCTGAGTCATAAGGAAAAGGGGATGGCGTATTCTCTTAGCTACTTCCAGCTGAAAAGGGATGCTGTGGGTTTCAGGGTGAAGATCCTCTCTCACTACTCTAAAGGGCCCCTTTGGCAGTAGGAAACACATAGACTATTATGGAGATTGATTTTGGAATTTAGATGCATTGAGTACAGATTTTTATATTTCATTGTTAACCTTCTTCTTTTATTTGGTTCTGTTGTGACATTGTCCCTTTCATTTCTTATTCAGATTATTTGTGTCTTTTCTTTCTTTTCCTTTATTAGTTTTGCTAGTTGTTTGTTGATTTTATTGACCTTTTCAAAGAACCAACTCCTGGTCCTGTTGATGGTTTCAATTATTTTTCTGGGTTCTATTTCACTTATTTCTGCCCTAATTTTTATAATTTCACTTTTTAGAGGGTGGTGATTTTTCCTGCTGTTCTTTTTTTAAACTTGTTGAAGATGGTATGTTAAAGAATCAATTATTTTTTCTTCCATTTTGATGAGTTTACTTATTGCTATAAATTGACCTCTAATTACTGCTTTGGGTATTTCCCAGAGCCTTTGGTATGTTGCAATTTCATTGTCATTTGTTTCAAGAAACTTTTTATTTCATTTTTTTATTTCTTCTATTATCCACTCATGTTCAAGCAAGGTGTTGCTCAGTTTCCAAATGTATGTTCCCCCCCTCCCCCCCTTTATATTCTTGTTATTAATTTATTGGTTTGTAGCCTTGTGGTCTGAGAAAATGCTTTGCATTATTTCTATTTTTTTAAATTTAGTGATGTTTGCTTTGTGACCTAAAATTTGATCTATTCTGGAGAATGTTCCATGCACATTGGAGAAGAAGGCATACCGTGCTTTTTTTGAAAGCCTGTATATATCTTTGAGATTAAATTGGCTTATTTTGTGGATTAATTCTTCAACATCTTTGTTGAGTTTTTTCTGGTAGTTCTACCTTTTCTTGAGACTGTTTTGTTGATGTCTACTACTACTATTGTGGTGGTGTTTATTTAATTTGCTTTCTATATTTTCCAACTCTGTCTCCACAGAGCTTTCAATAGCTGAATTTTAGAAAGTAAATCACTAGGTCTCTAGTATAAAATCTCTGGGTGGATTTGAACTTATCACTTTTTGGTTAGCCACTGAGTGTGGTAACTGTTTGTATTATAACCTAGGGATTTCCATTCTTCTATGGTATTGTTATAATACTGTTAAGTACTGTCAGGTTAGTTTCAACTCATAGCAATCCCATGGACAAATGAAATGAAACACTACTTGTCCCGTACCATCTTTACAATTGCAGTTGTGCTTGGGCCTACTGCAGTCATTGTGTTAATTCATGTCGTTGAAGACCTTCCTCTTTTCCGTGAACCCCTACAGACTCTTCTTTTGCTAATATGTCCAAAGTGTGTGAGACAATGTTTCACCATCTTTGCTTCTAAGAAGCATTCAGGTTGCTCTTTTCAAAAATGGATTTGATTTTTTTTTAAATCCTGTGATATATTCAATAATCTTTGCCAAGACCACAATTTAAAAGCATTAGTTCTTCTTCAGTTTTCCTTATTACTTGTCCAGTATTCATGTGCATATGTTGTTGTTGTTGCCATTGAGTTGCCTGAAGCTCATAGTGACCCTATGTACAATAGCTCTGAATTTTGCCTTATCCTGTGCCAATCTCACTATCTCCAAGAGACCTACCTCCATTATACAAGTTACTGTGTCAATCCATTTTATCCAGGGTCTTCCTTTCCTGCGCTGTCCCTCCACCCTTCCAATCTTAATGTTCTTCTCCAAGGACTGGTTCCTCCTGGTGATGTGTCCAACGTAGGTAAGACAGTTTCAAAATCCTTGCCTCCAAGGAGCAGCTTGTTTTTATCCTCTCCAATACAGACTTGTTTGTTCTCTTGGCAGCCCGTGATTCAATCAAGACTTTTTTCCAGCACCATAACTCAAAGGCATCTATTCTTCTTCTGTCATCCTTAGTCATTGTCAAGCTCTCTGATGCATAACAAGTAATTGTGAAGACCATGGCCTGAATCAGATGCATCCTAGTCTCTAGACTGACATCCTTGCTCTTCAGCACTCTAGAGAGGTCCCTGACAGTAGATTTTTCCTAATGCAATTCAGCTTGTGATTTCCTGACTGCTTGTGTCAAGATTGTTGATTGTGGAATAGAGCAAACTGAAATTGTTAACAATTTCAATCTCTTTTCCATCTATTATGATGCTGCCAATTGGCCCAGAGGTGAGAATCTTCATTTTCTTGATGTTGAGATTCAGTCCATATTGCAGATTACACAGTCTTTGACCCTCCGCAGTAAATGCCTCATGCCCTCCTCAATTTCAGCAAGTAAGATTGTGTCAAATGCATATTGCAGGCTGTTGATGATTCTTCCTCCAATCCAGATGTCACATTTCTTCTCATAAATTCCAGCCTCTCCATTTTTTGTTCTGCATATGGATTGAAAAGGTATGGAGACAGGACACATGCCTGACTCACTCCTTTTCTGATTTTGAACCATGCAGTGTTTCCTTTTTCTGTTCTGATGACTCCCTCCTGGTCCAGGTATAGGTTTTGCTTAAGCACAATTAGGTGTTCAGAGATTCACTATCTTCCCAGAGTTAGCCACAATTTGTTGTGATCCATGCAGTCAAATGCCTTTGCATAGCCAGTGAAATACAGACATTCCTCTGGTACTCTGCTTCTAGCCAAGATCCATCTGATATTTTGCAATGATGTCTCTAGTATCACGACCCATTTTAAACTTGGCTTTATGTCTAGTAGTTCTCTGTCAAAGCATATGAGGAAGCTGAAAATATCTCAGCTTAGGTTGTTGTTGTTGGATGCCATAAAGTTGAGTACGACTCACAGTGACCCTATGAACAACTGATCTGAACTCTATTCTATCCTGTGCCATCCTCACAATCTCTGACACATTCAAATTCATAGCCACAGTCATTGTATCAAAAAATCTGGTTGAGAGTCTTCCTTTCTTTCTCTGTCATTCCACCTTCCCAAGCATAATGTCCTTCTCCAAGGAATAATCTTACCTAGCAACATGCCCAAAGTATGTGAGACGTAGCTTCATCATATTTACCTTCAAGAAGCACTCTGATTATACCTTCTCCAAGACATATCTATTTGTCCTTTTGCAGCACCAAGCAGCCACAGGAATACAGTCTTGGAGCAGAAGTTCAGAAACAAAGTCTTTTCCCCTGAACCTCTGGTAGACAGGTGTTAGTGGAGCCTTGGATTAAGATAGAATAGGAAGAAGGATTGGCCGTCCACTTCTGGAATAAGAAGCCTCTGAAAATTACAGCTTGGGTTAGGTGATCCTTAGCCATCAAAATGACATGCTTGCTTTTTAGAATGCCAAAGAAGTCTTTTGAAGTAGACTGGCCCAGTGAAACACATCTATGACTTCTTGACTGCTTCTTCCATGATTATGGGTTGTGGGTGCAAGCAAAGTGAAATCTGACAGTTTCAATCTTTTTTGCTGTTTATCATGATAAATTTCCTTTCGTCACCAATAAGTACTTCAAACCTTAATTTTCAGCAAGCAAGATATGTCATCTGCATCACAAGTAGTAAATTAATCTACTTTTAGGAGGATGATTGGTTCAGTGACAGATTGACTAGGTATGATAAAAGGTTACAATCCTAAGGCATTCATTTTCTTGATTTTAAATTGTGCACTATTCCCTTTTTCTTTCATAACTGCTTCTTGGTCTACTTCCCAGACTTGTACAAGCACAAGGATATGTTCTGTAATTCCCATTATTTACAATGTTATCATAAATTTTTATGATTTGCACAGTCAAATGCTTTTGTATAGTCAATTAAACAAAGGTAACTATCTTTCTGGTATTGTCTCCTTTCAGCTTAGACCCATGTCCTATGCTGTTATTGTTAGATGCCGTCCAATTGACTATAACTCATAGTTACCGTATGAACAACAGATCTGAACCTTGCCCTACCCACCCCATTCTCATGATCTCCATTGCTCTTAAGTCTATTGTTTTAGTCACTGTGTCAATTTATTGAGGGTCTTCCTCTCTTTCATTGACCTTCTGCCTTTCCCAGCATGATGTCTTTTTCCTCCTCCTGAAAATACAACTAAAGTACATGAGATGAAGTTTCATCATCCTTTCTTCTAAGAAGCACTCTGGTTTTACTTCCTCTGAGACAGACTTGTTTGTTCTTTTGGTGGTACATAGTATATTCAGTACTCGTCTCTAACACCACAATTAGAATTCTTCTTCAGTCTTTCTTGGTCATTGCCCATATTTCAAATGTATGGGAAGCAATTAGAAAAACTGAAGAAGAATTGATGTTTTAGAAAATGATTATTAATGTCTTTACATTAGGCACATCTAAATTTTTAAATTGGTAATATAATCTTGCTCTTTAGCACTTTGGAGAGATTCTTTTAAAAAATATTTCCTCAACACAACACATCTTTTGATTTTTTGACTGCTTCTATCACAGGCATTGATTATAGAGGCAACCAAGTAAAATCTTTGACAACTTCAGTCTTTTGTCATGATGTTGCCTATTTTGTCCAGTGGTAAGGATTTTTGCTTTCTTGATGCCAATAAATTTCACAAAACTTCTATATTCTTCTATGCCTTCCACTGAATGTTAATTATGTGTCCCTTGGCCTCTACTTGAGGACAATTAAAGCAATAGGTTAAGCTGGCCAAAAAAAACCAAAGCATAACTACTTTCTGTTCTTGATTGTATGCCAGTTACTTCATGATGGGAACAATTACTCCCCTTTCCCAGAGAGTACACGGGGAGAAGTCTGGGGAATGGAGTTTCCCCTGTTTCTATGCCATTCTTGTCATTGTCAGTGAAAAAACTTCGCTGTGGGTAGCAAGATTCATATCTGATGGTTTTGCAGCAGTGTGGTTTTCTGACCCTCAGCAGCTACGGATCACTAACCAGCTACTGGCAGAAAAAGTTTCTGTTTTAACATCCCTATATATCTATCTTACTATTTCCTACCCACTTTAAGAAAGGTCAGTTTGAATGAAATCTTATTTTTCTTATGAAGGACTATAATGAAGACCAGAAGAAGTATCTATCACGCTCTCATTTCTTAAGAATTTTCTATCAAGCTACTTTTATGTTATTATGGCCTTTCTCTCAAGATACAACATCTATGTTGTTTCAGTTAAAAAAAAAATCACTTTCTTCCCAGCTGGGAATTCTTTGGTCCTAGCTACTTCCACCTCATATTAATCAAGCTCTTACTACTTGTAAAGGTTTGTGCCACCCCACTTTCAGATACTAATTTCTGCGCCAGTAATTTTTGTGTTGTTGGTGACTGAAACGCAACAAAAACTAGTTTAAGAAAAAAATGTAGTGGAAGTACTATTGGAATGTATTAGGGATAACTCCCAGAGGCCAGGCTGCTCTGGAAACGGTAATGACTGGAACTGAGGAATGCCTTTCTCTCTGTATAAGTTTCCTCATTCAAATTCTCTCTGAATATGAGTTCATTTACTGAGAGTGATCCAGGAGTTTGTTAAAAGCTAAGGACCCCAGTTTTATGCCGCACAGCCTCCAAAGAGGGATTCCACACTGGCTTGGGTTGTATTCGTGCACTTGGACCAAATACAGAGGCAGAGAGAGTCGCGATCAGTAATTGGCTCAATTGGGGTCACGTGGGAAGCAGAGCCGCTCAGGCAGAGAAGCCACCAGTCACTCTTTAGTGTTCTGTTTTGCAGCTGGAATGTTCCTACCTCACCCTGATGGTAACAGCAGCCAAGAAAGCAAGACTGTTGGGGAAATCTGGAATGATATCCCGAACAAACATGTCTGTCTCAGAGGAAGTGCAGAAAGGGTGCTGCTTAGAGGCAAGGATGGTGAAATTTCATCTCACATACTTTGTGGGGGCAAAGGAGGAAGAGAGAGAGAGAGAGAGAGAGAGATCCTTAATGAGATGGATTGACATAGTGACTGTAACAATGGGTTTGATCATATCAGATTTTATAAGGATATAGTACAGGATAGAGCACGGTTCAAATCTGTTGATTAGAGGATCACTATGAGGCAGAGTGGTGTCTCTCTGGAGACTAAGGTGCGTCTGATACAGGCCATGGTCTTTGGTATCACTGGTTAAGCATCAGAGAGTTGGACAGAGACTAAGGAGGATAGAAGGAGAATTGATGTCTTTGAGTTGTGGTGCTGGAGAAGAGTATTGAGGGTACCATGGACTGCTAGGAAAACAAACAGATTCATCCTGGAGAGGGTTAAACCAGGCAGCTCCTTGGAGATAAGGATTCTGAGGCTTCATCTAACATACTTTGGACATGTAAGGAGAGACCAGTCCTTGGAGAAGGACATCATGCTTGGGAGGGTGGAGGGGAATGCCCTCTATGACATGGATTGATTCAGTGACAGGGGCAATCGGGATGGGTGTATCAGAGACAATGCAGTTGGCACAGGACAGAGCAGAGTTTAGGGCTATTGTACATAGGGTCGCTATGAGTTGCAAGCGACTCGATGGCACATAACAACAAACAGTATGAGTCAAAGTAATAGGGAGCTCTGGTGGCCTAGTGGCATGAAACTGCACTGCAATCTCATAGGCATGTGGTTCAAGGCCACTGGCCGCTCTGTGGGAGAAGGAATGGAAATCTCCTCCCATGCGATTAACTGACTCTGAAAACCTGCAGATGGGTCAGCTATTGGTCCGTTCTGACTCTATGGTACAAAACAAGAACAAGAACAACAACAACAATATTAGTCATAGTAAACTTGATAGCATCTGACAGAACAACAGTCCACTGGCCTGATTTTTAGACAG
This sequence comes from Elephantulus edwardii, assembly GCF_000299155.1. NCBI lineage: Eukaryota > Metazoa > Chordata > Mammalia > Macroscelidea > Macroscelididae > Elephantulus > Elephantulus edwardii. The sequence goes on along the minus strand of NW_006399824.1, from coordinate 11,479,724 downwards.
TGGGAAATCAGGTGTTTTCTCTATAAAGTAGTTGTAGTCATAGTCACTGGATTCTTGGATTAGAATCTTGTGTTTTCCCCCAATCCCTCCAATGAATGGTTAAAAAAAAAAATAAAAAAAGCTTAATGCTTTGAAATCACACCAAAGAACGGATTATTTCCTTTCAATAGTAAAAATAAAACCAGTATACATTATCCTCAAAGCCAACCCACTTTCTTTTAAAGATACTGCTGATTTTTCATGCTGATGTATTCCTTCTAGCTTTGGAAAAACAGTCACGTTCCACTCAAATTATACTTTTGATGAATGTGGTCCCTGGATATTCAGTGGGGACAGTGATCTACAGAGATAGCAGTTGAAATGGCCAATCACAGGAGCCACTAAATCACGCCTGAGTGCAGGTGTGTGATTAACAGCAGGTGCAGAAGATGTCAGAGCCGGCAGATTGGAGTCTTCCTTTCAGCTCACCTTAGCTGTGCTTTAGGTTTCCCTGGAACGGAAGTTTCTGCAGGAAGATAAACTTTGTCACAAACAGCTGCTCACTGAATACCTAGAACAGACTGCTTTGCAGGCAGCTACATTATTAAAGGTATATTTCCTGTCTTTCCAGTTACACTATGAACCCCTTGGGAACCTGAATTAGAGATGACTTCTTTACATACTTAGTCTTCCTGGAAGAGTTTTATGTACATGGAGGATCCTAGATAGAGTTTTACAGTGATTATGAAGGCAGGTAAATAGGAGGATTATTGACTCCACTGGTGTTACATAATGGAAATTTGGATTGTAAAACACTCCTCTGTCTCAGGTAAACCTTTCTTACTGAAGCTGAGGAGGACCTGAAGTGCTTGCTGCAAAAGGTCAAGGGCTGTACTGTAGTCTTCAATATGGATTGAAGCTCAATACCAAGAAGACAAAGATTCTCACCACTAGGCCAATTGGCAGCACCGTGATGGATGGGGAAGAAATTGAGGTTTATAACAGTTTCAGCTTGCTCAGCTCCACAATCATCACTCTTGGCACCAGCAGTCAGGAAATCAAAAGATGAATTGTGCTAGGTCAATCTGCTGTCAGAGACCTATCCAGCGTACTGAGAAGCAACGATGTCAGTCTAAAAACTAAGGTGACCTGATCCAGGCCATGATCTTCGCAATTACTTGCGATACACCAGACAACAGGACAATGACTAAAGATTACAGAAAAAGAATTGATCCTTTGAGTTGTGGTGCTGGAGAAGAGTCTTAAACATACCATGGACCATTAAGAAAACAAATAGGTCTGTCTTGGAGAGGGTGAAATCAAGTTTCTCCTTGGAGGCTAGGATTTTGAAACTCTTTTTTACATATTTTGGGCATTTGGCCAGAAACGACTGATCCTTGGAGAAGGACTTCATGCTTGAAAGGGTGGAGGGACAGAGCAGGAGAGGAAGAACCTGGATGAGATAGATTGCTACAATAACTAGGACAATTGGGGTAGATGTGTCCAAGTCAGTGAGACTGACTCAGGACAGAGTAGGCTTCAGAGCTTTTGTAGCTAGGGTTGTTATGAGTTGCAGGGGAAGCGACAGCACATAACAGCAACAACAACAGAATAAATATTTATATAGGAGACAGAGAATATTTTGTTCTGTTTCTGGCTTTGACTAAGTTTTTTTTTTTTTTCCTTCTAGTATATTTCTTGTCATCTACATAACAGAGGTTGTTTATGGGTCACCTTCCAATGCTGATGCCACATTCTTCTTCACATAATCTAGCTTCTCTAATTACTTGCTTAACATACAGATTGAATAGGCATGGAGAAATGATAGAATCATAATGCATACCTTTCCTGATTTTGTTTGGGCATTGTTTCTTGGTTTATGTACAGATTTTATATGAGCACCATTAAGTGTTCTGGTATTCCTTTTCTTCTCAATATTAGCCATAATTTCAGAAAGTGAAGAAAACTTAAAGTACTTACTGAAGAAGATCAAAGACTACAGCTTTCAAAATAAGTTATACCCCCAAATGAATAAAACAAAAATCCTCACCTCTGGACTTATAGCCAACATCATGACAGGAAAAGATTGACGTTGTCATTGATTTTATTTTACTTGGATTTACAATCAGCAGCCACAGTAGTAGCAGTCAAGATATTAGAGGATGTATAATTGTTATTGTTTTTATATGCCATCAAGTCACTTATTACTCATAGCAATCCTATGTACAACCACTCTGAACCTTGCTCTATCTTGAGCCAACTTCACTGTCTCTGACACACCTACCCCCATTACACAAGTCACTGAATTAATCCATCTCGTCCAGGCTCTTCCCCTCCTATGTTGTCCCTTTACCCTTTCAAGCATGATGTCCCTCTCCAGGAACTTGTCTCTCCTGGCAACATGCCCAAAATATGTCAAGCAAAGCTTCAAAATCCTTGCCTTCAAGGAGCAGCTTGGTTTTACCCTCTTTGGGATGAACATGTTTGTTCTTCTAGCAGTCCATAGTATATTTAATACTCTTCTCTAGCACCACAACTCAAAGGCATCAATTCTCCTTCTATCTTCCTTGGTCATTGTCCAGTTCTCTGAGCATGTAATTGTGAAGATTATGGCTTATATCAAGTGCACCTTAGCCACTAGCCTGATATCATTGCTCTTCAGTACTCTGTAGAGGTCCCTGACAGCAGACTCTCCCAATGCAATTTATCTTTTGATTTCCTGGCTGCTGGTACTAAGAGTGTTCATTGTGGAGTCAAGCAAACTGAAGTTAGTAATAATCTCAATCTCTTCACCAGCTATCATAATGGTGCCAATTGGTCCAATGGTGAGAATCTTTGTTTTCTTGATGTTGCGCTTCAATCCATATTGAAGACTGCAATCTTTAACCTTTTGTATGTTAAATGCCTCAGATCCTCCTCAATTTTGGCAAGCAAGGTGTGTCATCTGTATAATGCAAATTTTTGATGAGTTTTTCTCCAATCCTGAATATATGTTCCCAAAAGGATGTAGTCCATTAAGGAAGTCTGTTGCCAGGGACCTCCACAAAGTGCTTAAGAGAAAGGATATAAATTTATAACTAAGGTGCACCTAATCCAAGCCATGGTATTTTCAATTGTTTCCTATGAATGGGGAAGATGAACAACAAAAAATAGATACCTTTTGAGTTGTGGTGTTTGCAAAAATTATTGAATATACCATAAAAAGTTATTATTATAAAAAGAGATTAATGAATATACCAAAACAAGTTTGCTTGAAGGAACTGTAAACAGAGGTCACCATAGAGGGAAGGATGGTAAAACTTCCTCTCAGTTACTTTGGGCATGTTCTCAGGAGGAATCAGCCCTTGGAGACAACATACAGGGAAAGGAGAAAGGTCAGAGAAAGAGAGAAAGGCCCTCCACAATAAGAATTGACACGATAACTACCACAATAGGCTTGAGGATGGCAGAGATCAAGAGACCCTGGTTCAGGACAGGGTCAAGTTTAGACTGGTTAATCATAAAATTGCTATGAGTGGCAGTCAACTTACGACACCTAACAATAACAGAAGTATATTTGTTAATTTAACATACATTCACTGAGTGACTATGAGTCACCATGTCCAGGAAGCAACAGTTAACCTGATACAGCAAATCCTTTCTCTCAGAAATTTCATTCTGGGGGCAAAGCACAAACCACAAGAAAGATAATAAGGAAGATAACTAGATATCAGAGTTCCCGCTGCAGGAAGGGCTAAGTAATGCAAAGTAGTTGGAATGCTTTTGAGGACAGGGAAGTAAGACTGAGTGGAAGTCACAAGGTCTGAATTTAAGCTGCAAACCCTTCAATATACTATTTGTACATCCTCAGGAAAACTAACACCAGCAAGTCAGGAAATCAAAATATGAATTGCACTGGGAAAATCTGCTGTCATGGATCTCTCCAGAGTGCTGAAGAGCAATTATGTCAGTTTAGAAACAAAGGTGCACTTAATCCAGGTCATAGTCTTCTCAATTACTTGTTATGCTTCAGAGAACTGGACAATGACTAAGGATGACAGAAGAAGAATAGATGCCTTCAAGTTGTGGTGCTGGAGAAGAGTCTTGAACATATATCATGGACTGCCAAGAAAACAAATAGGTCTGTCTTGGAGAGGATGAAACCAGGTCTCTCCTTGGAGGCTAGGATTTTGAAGCTCAGTCTCACATACTTTAAACAAGTGGCCAGGAGAGATCGGTCCTTGGAGAAGGACATCATGCTCAGAGGGTGGACGGACAGTGCCGGAGAGGGAGATCCTGGATGAAATGGATTGATACAGTAACTGGGGCAATGGGGGTTGGTGTGTCAGAATTAGTGAGACTGGGTAAGGACAGGGAAAGGTTTCAGAGCTGCTGTACCACAGGCCGCTCAATGGCACATAACAACAATAATATACTATGACAGGTTTGGAACCAGGAGTGGCATCCACTTCTTAAATAACATGCCTCCGGAAACTCTATGAACTTTGATAAGTGTCAACAGTTGTAAAGGGGCTTCAGGCCTTTTGTTCATAGGGTCTCTATGCGTTGTGCTTGACTCAAAGGCAATCAACAAAAATAACAAAAACAACAACAACAGGAAAAATTACTTAACCTCTCTGAGCCACAATTTTCTCATCTGAAAAATAGGATTAGGCACCTACTCTAAAACTTTACGGAAAAGTTCGATATTTGTTCCCATTCCAAAGAAAGGTGACCCAACAGAGTGTGAAAATTATCAAACAATATCATTAATACCACATGCAAGCAAGATTCTTCTGAAAATTATCCAAAAACATTTGGAATAATATGTCAGCAGAGAACTGCCAGATGTGCAGGCTGGATTTAGAAGAGGTTGTGGTACTATGGATACTATAGCTAATGCTAGATGGATCTTGGCAGAAAGCAGAGAATACCAGAAGAATGTCTATCTGAGCTTTCTTGACTATGCAAAGGCTTTTGACTATGTGGATCACAACAAGCTATGGCTGACTCTGAGAAGAATGGGAATCCCAGAATATTTAATTGTGCTAATGCGAAACCTATACTTGGACCAAGAGGCAGTCATCAGAACAGAGCAAGGAGATACTACATGGTTCAAAATCAAGAAGGGGGTCCATCAGGGATGTATTTTGTCTCCATACCTTTTCAATCTGCATGCAGAACAGATCATCCAAGATGCTGGGCTGTATGAGGAGGAATGTGGCATCAGGATTGGTGGAAGGAACCATCAACAACCTGCGTTATGCGGATGACACAACTCTGCTTACTGAAATTGAGGAGGACCTGAAGCGTTTGCTGCAGAAGGTCAAGGACTGCAGCCTTCAATATGGATTGTAGCTCAACATCAAGAAAACAAAGATTCTCATCACTGGGCCAACTGGCAGCATCAGTATGCATGGTGAAGAGATTGAGATTGTTAACAATTTTAGTTTGCTTGGCTCCACAGTCAAGACTCTTGGTAACAGCAGCCAGGAAATCAAGAGACGAATTGCATTGGGAAAGTCAACTGTGAGGGACCTCTCAAGAGTACTGAAGAGCAACGATGTCGGGATGCAGACTAAGGTGCGCCTGATTCAGGCCATAGTCTTTGCAATTATGTGATATGAATTGGAGAGTTGAATAGTGAATAGGGATTATAGAAAGAGAATTGATGCCTTTGAGCTGTGGTGCTGGAGAAGAGTGTTGGATATACCACGGACTGCTAGGAGAACAAATAGTTTGTCCTGGAGAGGATAAAGCCAGAATGCTCCTTGAAGTCAAGGATTCTGAAGTTTTGTCGCACGTGCTTTGGGCATGTTGTAAGGAGGGACTGGTCCTTGGAGAGGGACATCATGTTTAGTAAAGTAGAGGGACAGCGCAGGAGAGGAAGATCCTCCTTGAGATGGATCGATTCTGTGAGTTGAGTGGTGGGAATGAGTGTGTTTGAGACGGTGAGGTTGGCACAGGATAGAAAGGCATTTAGGGCTCTTGTACATAGGGTCGCTATGAGTAGCAAGCGACTCAATGGCACATAACAACAACAACAACAACAACAACAACAACAACAACAATTTAACAACATGTACAAAATATATGTAAATATCTGTTAACATGCATTCTGACTACTGTTTTCTGGGTTAAGATATTTTAATATCATTTATAGTTCTAGATTTCTAAAAGTGGATGTGTATTTTAAATTATTTCAGTGAAAAAATAAAAAATAAACACTTTAGTTCACTTTTCAAGTTGCAAAGAGTTTCAGTGAAGTACCAAGTGGGCCATTGTCATTTCTTCTTAACTTTGCAATCTTCTGAGCTGAGTGTCTTTACATAGGAAGAAGCAGCTATAAATCTTGCAAAGTTCAAAACCCATTATCCAGGGATATAGTTAATGTTTCCCATCTTGAAGTGTAATTATCCTTTTTAAGAATGGAGCTGGCTAAAGAAAGCTTTGGTTGACTTTAAAAAAAAGATCCAAATCAACCATTAAAGCAACAATTGCTTTTAACTTAATTCATTGCTCATAGTCCCTGGTGTGAATGTGACAAAGGGAAAGATCTGTGTGAAAAATAGAGTGAGATTTTCCATTTCTCTGTATTTATATGTGAATAGATTGATATGAATGGTTTTTCACAGAATGTGATTTTGGAGCCTAACGAGCATGTCATTCTCACCAGGGACAGAGTGAAAATGCCTAACTCCAACACTTTGAAAGGCAGGAGCACATCGTGGAAGAACTCTAGACTAAGAGGCAGATAGTGTTTGAATTCCAACTCTGACACTTACTGTGAGAATGCATGCACTCTTCACTCTTACCTTCTGATAAATGCACAAGGTATTTTGTATGTATCAAATAGGTTCCCTCAACAACTCAGCTCATTACCATGGAGTTTAACTGACTCAAAGCTGACCCTCCACTGGATTTCCAAGGCTGTAAATTGAATGAGAGGAGCTTATCATCCTTCTCTTGCTGGTTGATTCAGACTTCCAGACAGTTGTGGCATTGGGGCTAGGAGCACGACTTGCTGTGGTGACTATGCCGCCAGAGATCTCTCTCGGTTCCCTAGGTGGTGCCAATGGCTTGCAATGGAGTACTAATTGAAAGACCGACATTTCATACTCACTTGGTTGCATCATGCTAAGAATTGTTGTTAGGTGCTGTTGAGTTGACCACTACAAACATAGCTTTGAAGCCTGCTCTATTCTGAGCCAATTTCACTGTCTCTGACACACATTTCCTCATTACCCCACTATTGTATCAATCCATCTCATCTGGGGTCTTTCTCTCCTGTGCTGTCCCTCCACCCTCCCAAGAATGATATCCTTCTCCAAAGACAGACCCCTCCTGCTTGTTGTTGTCATGTGCCGTTGAGTCGCTTGCAACTCATAGCGACCCTATGTACAACAGCCCTAAACCCTGCTCT
>NW_006399824.1:11464037-11471209 GCF_000299155.1 Elephantulus edwardii | reverse complement strand
CAGTTCTCTGCTGATGTACTGTTCCAGTCGTTTTTGGATAATCTTCAGTAGAATCTTGTTTGCATGTGAAATCAATGATATTGTTCCGTAGTTTCCACACTTAGTTGGGTCGCTTTTCTTTGCTCCTCTAAGTCTAAACATTCAGATTAAGACAGACTAGGAAGAAGGATTGGCCATCCACTTCTGAACTGGCAGGCCTCTGAAAACCCTATGTACAACACAACACACATAGACGAACAGAAAGGGCAACCTAGGTAGAACCCTCCTGCTTACATGCCCAAAATATGTGAAACGGAGCCTCAAAATTCTTGCCTGTAAGGAGCAGCTTAGTTTTGCCTTCTCCAGGATAAACCTGTTTGTTCTTTGGGAAGTCTAGTACCACAATTCAAAGACATAATTCTTCTTCTGTCATGCAAGTAGTGCATGGCCTGGATCAGGAGCAACTTAGTCTCTAGACTGAAATCCTTGCTCACTAAGAAAATACTCATAGGGCGGTTCTATTCTGTAATGTATAGGATTTTCATGAACCAGAATTGACTCAACAAAGGGTTTTCTATACAGACAATCACCCTGGGTATCTAAGAATTAATTCAGTGATCCTTCAGGTAGCCAAATCCCAGGATGCTTAAACCCCCAATATAAAATCGTCTATTACTTGCATATAACCCATGACATCTTGTATGTTTTAAATCTCAGGGTAACTCATGATACCTTATACAATGTGAATATTCTGCAAATAGTACTTATGCTCTTTTTTAGACTTTGTTGCTTTGTCAACTTAATTCCCCCCCCCAATATTTTGACTCATGGCTGATGGAGTCCACGGATATGAATGGCCACACATATTATATTATAAAATCAATTTCCAAGGGGCTGAAATATCTACCATACAAAGCTTCTTTGGTTTAAAAACATCATCCCTAGAAAATTTTTACTCAACTGTTTATGGAAGCAAAAATTTGTAAAATGATGAATCTAACTTATCAACATACTGCTGGTGGAAGTTAAGGGTGCTAGTCACTCAGCTTTGCTAACTACTGCATTCACATTTTATGCTCTAAGTCACTCTAAGTCAAATGTGAGTCGAAATACAGCCTTATTAATTTTTCCCTTAACTGTCTTCCATTTTAAAAATGTCTTTAATGTGTTGAAGAATGTAACTCAGACCAGAAGACAAAATCAAGTTTTCTAATCTTCTGCTTTGCCTTCTCCAAAGTTAAGATGTAGTTGTAATATGCTGTTGAGGCTTTTGTGACTTATACTGGTCCTGTGCACAATGACCCTAAACTCTGTTTTATCCTGTGCCAACCTTATTGTCTCTCACACACCTACTCCCATCACCCCAGTGACTGAATCAATCTTTTTCATCAAGGGTCTTCCCCTCTTGCACTGTCCCTCCATCCTCCCAACATGATGTCCCTCTCCAAGGACTGGTCCTTGCTTGCAACATGCCCAAAGGATGTCAGATGAAGCTTCGGAATCCCTGCCTTCAAGGAGCAGCCTGGTACACAAGTCAGAGCTGCTAAGACTTTCCCATTTACCCAGACTTGGGCATTGAAGCTGGAGAGCAGCAATCACAACGCATTACCAGATGGGCCAAATGATAAGTGATGACAAGGAAAAGAGGGAGGCTATGGAAGGAAGAGAGAAAGCCTCTGTAACACTGCTACTGAGCCACCTATTAGCTCTTGGAGTTTTTCCATGGCTATGGAAATCTGCATTTTTTTACTACAGAACAGTGTCATTGATTTCACATGCAAGCAAGATTCTACTGAAGATTATACAAAAACGATTAGAACAGCACATCAGCAGAGAACTGCCGGAAGTCCAGGCTGGGTTTAGAAGGGGTCGTGGTACTAGGGATATTGTTGCTGATGTTAGATGGATCTTGGCTGAAAGCAGAGAATACCAGAAGAATGTCTATCTGTGTTTCATTGATTGTGCAAAGGCATTTGACTGTGTGGATCATAACAAACTGTGGCTGACTCTGAGAAGAATGGGAATCTCAGAGCATTTAATTGTGCTAATGCGAAACCTGTACTTGGATCAAGAGGCAGTAGTCAGAACAGAGCAGGGTAACACTGCATGGTTCAAAATTGGGAAGGGTGTACGCCAGGGATGCATCCTGTCTCCATACATTTTCAACATGTATGTAGAGCAGATTATCCGAGAGGCTGGGCTCTATGAGGAGAATTGTGGCATCAGGATTGGTGGAAGATCTATTAACAATCTCCGTTATGCAGATGACACAACCCTGCTTGCTGAAACTGAGGAGGACCTCATGCACTTGCTGCGAAGGGTCAGGGACTGCAGCCTTCAGTATGGACTGAGGCTCAATGTCAAGAAGACAAAGATTCTCACCACTGGACCAATTGACAGCGTTAGGATGGATGGCGAAGAGATTGAGATTGTTCACAGCTTCAGTTTGCTCGGCTCCATGGTCAACACTCTTGGCACCAGCAGTCAGGAAATCAAAAAGCGTATCGCGATGGGAAAGTCTGCTGTTAGGGACCTCTCTAAAGTACTCAGGAACAACGGTGTCTCTCTAGAGACTAAGGTGTGCCTGATACAGGCCATGGTATTTGCAATCGCTTGTTATGCATCAGAGAGTTGGACAATGACTAGGGAGGACAGAAGGAGAGTGGATGCTTTTGAGCTGTGGTGCTGGAGAAGAGTACTGAATGCACCATGGACTGCCAGGAAAACAAACAGATTCATCTTGGAGAGGATTAAACCAAGCTACTCCTTGGAGGCAAGGATTCTGGGGTTTCGTCTGACATACTTTGGACATGTTGCCAGGAGGGACGGGTCCTTGGAGAGGGACATCATGCTTGGGAGGGTGGAGGGACAGTGCAGGAGGGGAAGACCCTCTATGAGATGGATTGATTCGGTGACTGGGGTAATCGGGATGGATGTGTCAGAGGCAGTGCGGTTGGCGCAGGATAGAGCACGGTTTAGGGCTGTTGTGCATAGGGTTGCTATGAGTCGAAAACAACTCGACAGCACATAACAACAACAACAACAACATGGAAATCTGCCTCTTCTCAGACTGTTCATTTCTTCTCTCTCAGTTTCTTTTCTCTTTCTAGGTGCCTGTACTTTGATTGGAGTTCCTGGGTGGTGTAAACCATTTACATGTCAGATGTGTGTGTGTGTGTGTGTGTGTGTGTGTGTGTTTGTTTGTGTGTGTGTGTGTTTTATTTATTTTTATTTTCTAGAGACCTCTCCAAGGTACTGAGGAGCTATGATGTCAGTCTGGAGACTAAGGTGCACCTAATACAGGCCATGCTCTTTGCCATTACTTGCTATGCTTCAGAAAGCTGGACAATGACTAGGGATGATAGAAGGATGATAGATTTTGAACATTTCTTCATGTGTTTGTTGGCCATCTGAATGTCTTCTTTGGTGAAGTGTTTGCTTATATCCTGTGCCCATTTTGCTATTGGGTTGCTTACCTTTATCTTGTTATGGTGCTCGAGTATTCTATAAATTCTAGTTATAAGTCCCTTATCAGACATGTCCTTACCAAATATTTTTCCCCAGTCTGTGGCTTCCCTTTTTACCTTGTTGGAGAAATTTTTGTATATGCATAGGGATTTGATTTTTAGAAGGTCCTATTCATCTATTTTATCCTCTCCTGGTTATAGGTTTTTCAGGCTGCTTGGAAGATTGTTCATGTTGCGGCTTAGTGCTTCTAGGGTTCTTCCAAGCTTTTCTCTAATGAGAAAAACTTCTGTATGTTAAATGCCTCAGATACTCCTCAGTTTTGGCAAGCAAGGTTGTGTCATCTGCATAACACAAGTTGTTGATAAGTCTTCCTACAATCTTGATATCATATTTTCCTTTCTAAAGTCCACCCTCCTACATGATCTGTTCCAAGTTCAGATTGAAAAGGTATGGAGATAGGATGCATCCCTACACTGAAGAATAAATTCAAGCCTTGAGTTATAATACTTTAAGATGATATTGACAGAATGTTGACTGACTCAGGAGGCATCAAAAGAATGTGTGGTACATTCATCCAATGAAACACTACACAGCACACAGGAGCAATCATTTTGTAAATTACTACCTAACTTGGGAGGGACTAGAGAGCATTATGCTGAGTGAAGTAACTCAGTCATACAAGAACAAATACTGTATAAAACCATTATTGTAGAATGAGTATGAGGCTCCAAGGCTAGGGGGAGAGGATGGAAATAGAGGGGTCAGGATAGGGGGTATGGTGTTAATCATAAGGTTGCACAATTCAATGGGTGTATGCAGTGAAGGAAATTGGAAGGATCTTTTATGAAAAACAATACATACAAACTTTGTAAATAAATCAGAGTAATATTTAAAAAAGGAAAAGAAAAAAACCCCCAAAACTAAAAAAAAAAATTATTGTAGAATGAGTATAAGGATCCAAGGTGAGATAGTAGTGGTGGTGACAGTGGAAATAGAGTGGTGAGAATGGGTGGGTGGGGGGATAGGGTGTTAATCGTTGGGTTGCACAATTTGATGAGTGGGTGGGGTAAAGGAAATGGGAAGGAATTTTTGTGAAAAATGTATTCAAACTTTGTAAGTAAATCAGAGTGAAAAAATATGGAAGCAGTACACAGAGTGACTGTGCCAAAAAGAATTGGTTGACACAGAAGAATTTCGTGAACCAATCTATGATCAATAGGCAATGGTGATGAAGGAGGAAAATCAAGCTGCTCTGAAGGAATGGCAAAAACCCAAGGAATTTATAGCATAACAATTGACATATTTCAACAAACAGATTCTTTCCTGGATGTGCTCACCTGGTCATGCCAAGAAATCTGGAGGATGACTACCTACAGGAAGAGATCTATATTTATTCTCATTTCATAAAAAGGTAACACAACAGAGAGTGGAAATTATAGAACAATATCACACGCAAGATCCTGTTGAAGACTATCCAAAAATGACTGCAACAACAGAGAACTGTTAGACGTGCAAGCTGGGTTTAGAAGAGGCAATGGCATAAGGGACAGCATAACTAATGTTAGATAGATCTTGGCTGAAAGCAGAGAGTACCAGAGGAATGTCTGTGTTTCACAGACTATGCAAAGTCATTTGACTGTGTGGGTCACAACAAATTGTGGTTAACTTTGAGAAGAATGGCAATCTCAGAACATTAATTTGCTTATGTGAAACCTATACTTGGACCAGGAAGCAGTGGTACGAACAGAGCAAGGAAGCACCTCAGGTTTCAAAATCAGGAAAGGTATACATCAGAGATGCGTCATATCTCTGTACACTAATACCATAGGCAAGTAAAATATTGCTGAAGATTATTAATAAATGGACGGAACACTATGTTGACTACAAAGTGCCAGAAATTCAAACTGGATTCAGAAGAGACTATGAAATGAGGGATATCCTTGCTAATGTCAGATTGATCCTGGTTGAAATCAGAGAATATAAAAAAGATGTTTTCTTGGACTATGCAAAGGAATTTGACTTTGAGAAACATAACAAATTATGATGGACATTGAAAAAAATGGGAATCCCAGAACACTTATTTGTCCTCATGCAAATCCTATACAGAGACCAAGAGGCAGTTATCTGAACAGAGCAGAGGAACACTGACTTGTTTAGAAATAGAAAAGTGAGTGTCAGGGTGCATCTTTTCTTCAAACCAATTTTATTCGTATGTTGAGCAAATAATTTCAGAAGTTGGACTATATGAAGAAGTAAGTGATATCAGGATTGGAGGAAGATTCATTAAAAACTTGTGTTATACAAAGGATATAACCTTTCTGGCAGAAAGTGAAGAAGACTGGAAACACTGAATAAGATAAAAAATCCTACAACCTTTAATATGGGTATCGCAAAAGCAAGCAAACAAAAATTCTCACCTCTAGGCCTATATAGACAATGTTGTTGTTGTTGTTGTTGTTGTTATGTGCCGTCAAGTCGCTTGCAACTCATAGTGACCCTGTGTAAAACAGCCCTAAACCCTGCTCTATCCTGTGCCAATCTCACTGCCTCTGACACACCCATCCCAATTACCCCAGTCACTGAATCAATCCACCTCATAGAGGGTGACAATAACTTGACAAAAATAGATTAAAGTTGTCAATAATGTCATTTTTACTTGGATCAAATAGGAATTAAGAAACTACGTTGCATTGGAAATATCCGCGGATAAGAATCTCCTTAAAAGGCTAAAGATAACAATGTCCTTTTAAAGACTAAGGTAGGCCTTATCCAAGTCCTGGTCTTTTCAATTGCTATATATACATCTGAAAGAGTATTGGACAATGAGGAAAGAAGACCGAAGATTAAAGATAAAACAATACCTTTCAATTGTAATGTTAATGAATAATATTGACTATACAATGGACTGCAAAAGAATAAACTGACCTTTCTTGGTGGAAGTGCAGCTAGGGTGTTTATTAGAAGCAAGAATAGTTAAATTTAGTGTCACACTTTGAGGATATTACAAAGAGGAACCCTTAGTTAGAAAAAGATATTCTGGAAAAGGTAGAAAGTGTAGGATCAGTGAAAGCGACAAAGCCTCTCAATGAGATGTTATTAACATAGTGCCTAAAACAATGGAGTTGAGTATTTTGGAGATTGTGAAAATGCTGGAGGATAAGGCAAGCTTCTAATCTATTGTTTAGAGTCACCATGAATTGTAGTTAACTTGACAGCACCTACCAAATTCAGTGTTTTAACATTTTTTAATATATCAGTCTTTCATATCCTGGTTGTTGTGAACCATTGAGTCAGAATCATCCCTACATAGTTCATCAATTTGGTAGCTTTCGTAAGTGACATTGATTTCTTTTCTAGAGTTGTTTTTGTTAATGCAGTGGAACCCAACAAATATTTGTGTGCTGATCTTGTATTTTGCAATATTACTGAATTGTTAATTCCTGAAGTTTTTTATGAGAATCTTTTTTGTTGTTGCTATGTGCTGTCAAGTTGGAATTTACTCATAACTGACCCTTCAGCAAGTTTTCAGAAGCAGTAAATTACATAGGAGAAGAGTGCCATCTTTTTTCCACAGAGCAGCAAATATATTTGAATGCCTGTCTCTGAATTTGGCTTGGCAGTGCAGCTCCTTACCACTAAACTCCCAGAGCTCCTTTGTGGAATCTTAAGTCTTTTCAATAGAAATCATATCATCTGCAAATAGTGACAAATTTACTTTTTTTTTT
>NW_006399824.1:11453544-11463805 GCF_000299155.1 Elephantulus edwardii | reverse complement strand
CCCACCCCCAGCCCCAAATATAATCCACTCTACAACCCTCATTGCATACTCCTACGATAAAAATAATGCCCTAAAATATTGTTGTAGAATGAGGCTGGCATTGGGGTGGGGTTAAGACTGAGAAAAACTGGATGAAATATGTTTACGGCATTGAAGTCTATGGGGGAGAGAATAGTCTAAAAATTTACTTCTTTTTTGTTTTAGATACCGTTTCTCCTTTTTTCTCTTATCTGGTTAAAAATTACAGTATAATGTTGAATAAAAATGGTCATAATGGACATCTTTCTCTCATTTTCATTTCAGTTGGAAAGCCCTAAGTCTGTCTTTATTTATTATAATGTTGGCTATTGGTTTAGCTTCTAGACTTTTAATTATAATGAAAATTTTTCCTTCTCTTCTTATTATGCTGAACATTTTTTTCTGGAGAGTGTGTTCAAGTTTATTGAGTGCCTTTTCTGCTTCAATTAATATTATTATTATATGTTTCTTTTGTTTTGATGGTGGATTACATTGATCAATGTAATGTTAAACCATTAGAACTAAATCCCACTTCATAATACATTTTGTTTGCACGTTGTTGAGTAGAATTTTGTTGAACACTTTTGCATCTAAGGGATATTGATCTGTAATTTTCTTCTTCTGAGATGTTTTTGCCTGTTTCAGGTAGTAAAGGTGTGCTAGATGGATTCAAACAATCAGCTGCTCTGTAGGAGATGAATGGGTAGTCTCCTATTGTGTGACTTATTGCCTCAGAAAATTTGCTGGTGGGGTGGGGAGGTGGGGAGGTGGGGGGTTAGGAGGGGCGTCAATTATGGGTTAGTTCCAACTGGATGGCACATAATAACCTATCTACTGCAACAGTTTCATAGAGTTCAGCAGTGTTCTATCCTCTTCTATAATTTTTTAAAGGAATTGGGTAGGATTGTTGTCAACTCTTCTCTGAATGTTTAGTAGAACTTTGGTCCTGGGTTATTTTTTTTGGGGGCTTTTTGTTTTTAAATAACATTGTCTATCTCAACTTTTGTAATAAATCTGTTTAAATTTTCTACTTAGTTTGGATACATTGCCAGTGTATTTCTAGAAGTCTGTCCAGTTCATTTTATTGTTATTCTATGCCATTGAGTTGAAGACAACACACAATGATCCCATTAACAAGGGATCTGAACTTTGCCCTATCTTGTGCCATCCTCATTATATCTGATATATTTGAGCTCATTGTTCCAGTCACCATGTCAATCCATCTTGTTGAGGGTTTTTCTCTCTTCTGTTGAGCCTCTACCGTTTAAGCATAATATCCTTTTCCAAGGACTGATTCATTAGAACAACATGTCCAAAGTGTGTGAAATCAAGTTTCACCATCCTTGTCTCCAAGAAGAATCCTGGTTGTGCTTATCTAAGACAGATTTCTTTGTTCTTTTGATAGTCCATGGAATATGCCAATTCACTTAGATTTCCAAATTATTTGGAATATAATTTTTCCATAGTATTCAGTTATAATCTTTATTTCTATTGGGTCAGCAGTAATGCCAATTAATTTCTTAATTTAGTTATTTATATCAACTATTTTTTTGCTATCAATAACTAGGGATGATAGAAGAAGAATGGGTGCATTTGAGTTTTGGTACTGGAGAAGAGTCTCGAACACATCATGGACTGCCAAGAAAATAAACTGGAGAGAGTGAAAGCAAGTTTCTCTTTGGAGGCTAGGATTTTGAAGCTCCTTCTCACATACTTTGGGAACATGGCCCGAAAAGATCAATCCTTAGAGAAGGATATCATGCTCAGAAGGCTGGAGGGACAGTGCAGGAGAGGGATACTCCTGATGAGATGGATTGATGCAGTAACTAGAGCAATGGGGGTAGGTGTGTCAGAATTAGTGAGACTGGCTCAGGACAAGGCAGGCTTCAGAGCTGTTGTACATACGGTGGCTATGAGTCTCAGGTAACTCGATGGTACTTAACAACAACACCTATTTTTCTTTCTTTTGTCAATCAAGGCAGCTGTGTGTCTATTTTATTAATCTTTCAAGGAATTAACTTCTGGTTTTGCAAATCTTTTCTATTATTTTTCTATTTTCAATTTCATTTGTTTGACCTTGATCTTTATTAATTTTTTCCCTTCTGGCAGCTCTGACTTCTCTTCCTTCTCTATTTTTTTCAAGTTGTTTGCTTAAGTTAATGATGTTAGATTCTTCTTACGAAATTTAGGAATTTATTGTTATTAATTTCCTTGTAATACTGCTTTGCTTGTATTTCACAAGTTTTAATATGTTGCATTCTCCTATTCATTTGATTCTAGGAATGTTTAAATTTCACTTTTTATTTCTACTATGCCCCAATAGATTTTTTTTAGTAACAATTATTTAGTTGACATGTATTTATCCTTTCTCTCTTACTCATTACGTTGTTGATATATAGGTTTATACTGTTAAGGTGAGAAAAGATACTTTTCATGCTTTCAGTATTTTAAAAGCTGTTGAGACTAGTTAGCAGCATATACTCTATTCTGGGAAAATGATCCATGTGTGTTGGAGAAGAATGTGCATTGTAATGATAAGTGGGTTATTGTTGTAATTGCTGATTATCTTCAAGCATGACTCATAGTGATCCTATGAACAAAAGGCCTGTCGCCCCTCTACAACTATCAACATTTATCAAAGTTCATAGAGTTTCCAAAAGGAATGTTGTTTAGGAAGTGAATGCCACTCCTGTTTCAAAACCTGTCATAGAATGTTGTTATGTGCTGTTGAGTCCCCTTAGATGTATAGCGACCCTATGTACAGCAGCTCCGAACCCTTCCCTTTCCTGAGCCAGTCTCACTAATTCTGACACACCATCCCCCATTGCCCCAGTAACTGTTTCAATCCATTTCATCTGGGGTCTCCCTCTCCTGCACTGTCTGTCTATCCTTCTGAGCATGATGTTCTCCAAGGACCGATCTCTCCTGGCCACATGTCCAAAATAAGTGAGGTGGAATTTAAAAATCATAGGCTCCAAGGAGAGACCTGGTTTCACCCTCTCCAAGATAGAACCTATTTGTTTTCTTGGCAGTCCATGGTATGTTCAAGAGTCTTTACCAGCACCACAACATGAAGGCATCTATTCTTCCGTCATCTTTAGTCATTGTCCGACTCTCTGAAGCATAACAAGTAATTGAGAAGACCATGGCCTGAATTAGGCACATCTCTGTCTCTAGATTGACATCATTACTCTTCAGCCCTCTGGATAGGTTCATGACCCCAGGTTTCCCCAATGCTATTCATCTTTCGATTTCCTGACTGCTGGTGTTAAGAGTGTTGATTGTGGATTCGAGCAAGCTGTAATTACTAACAGCCTCAATCTCTTCTCCATCTATTATGGTGCTGCCAGTTGGCCCAGTGCTGAGAATATTTGTGTTCTTGATTTTGAGCTTCAATCCATATTGAAGACTACATTCCTTGACCTTTTGCAGCAAGCACTCTAAGACCTCTTCGGTTTTCAGCAAGGAAGGTTGTATACATGTAATTTAAATTCAGTTGACTTAGGGTTTTATTTAAGTTTTCTTTGTCCTTAGTGATCTTTTTCAATGTTCAGTCTTATAATTGAAAGTGATGATTAGTGGAGAATTGCTTTTTTCTACTTTTATATTGTCCAGTATTTGTTTCATGTATTTTCGTGCTTTGCTGTTAGATGCATAAGAATTTTTATAATTGCTGTATCTTCTTGATGGATTAATCCTTTTATTATTGTATAATTTCTTTTATTTCTTATAACAGATATTTTACTTAAAGTCCATTTTATGTGATATCAGTATGGCTACCTTTGTTGGTTTTTTTAATGTTTTGGTCATTTTTGTTTGTTTTATTTGCTGATTATTTACTTTTTCTGTTTATCTTCAGACTTCCTGTCCTTGTGTCTAAGGTATGTTTCTGTTAGATAACACAAGGATGCATCATAGCTTTTTGGTTTTTTAAATTTCCATCCTGCCACTCTCTGCCTTTTACACAGGACACTATAAGCATTTCTACATTTCTATTTAAGTTTATTAGTAAAAATTATTTACATCACAGTTTATGATTTTTGAATGCTTCCTATCTTTTTAAAAACTGTGATATTTTTATATTTGTATTTGTATTTCTCTTGTGATGAGCTATTTTAACACTCTTTATTCTTGTTTTCATAATGTTCCTTCTTAGTGATTTTTAGTAGTTACCACATTTTTTTTAAGATAAGGTTTTTATTTTATGGTGGTTTACTTACATAATATATACTTTTTTCACACCAGATCTTTCCCGTTTCCTTAACCCACCCCTCCCTCCACCCATTAAACTGTGTGACCCTATGATTATGCCCTCCACCCATCCTCTCCTCTGTGTTCTCCTCTTAGATCCTCATCCAAGTTTTACTAGTTATCTGTTTCTACAATAATGCTCTTATATAGTATTTGTCTTTATGGGACTGAGTTCACTTAGCATTAGGTTACTACATATATTACACTGTTGTTGCGTATCATCAAGTTGGAACCAATCCATAGCTGACCCTCCAAAGGGTTTTCAGAGGCAATTAATCACATGGGAGATTGCCCATCCTTCTCCCGCAGAGCAGCTGGTGAATTTGAACCTTGTGTTTTGGGGATTGCAGCACAGCTTCTTGCCACTAGGCCACCAGAGCTCCTAAGCAACAGTCAACATAGAGCCTTAACTAATTATCTCACTGCTGATACATTAGATCTGATTCATATCAACTCTTTCATTGAGTTTGAAGGTGTAAATCACAACAGGAGGAAATTGCCCAACTTTCTCCCAAGGCCCTGCAGGAGGATTTGTCTTTGAATTAGCAGTGCCACTTGCTACAGGCAGCATTGGAGCTCCCTAACAAACAGCCTTAACATAACAAGCCTATTTCTGTATGTTTTCCTCTATCTCATTTATATTGATGTCTTTCCATCAACGCCAATCAATATATTATTGATCAATATGCTACCTGTATTATAGCGTAAGTACAATGTGGCTTATTTTGTACTTATTTCTTGATGCTCATACTTTTGCATTTGGAATGCTCCCTTGAGTGATGCTTGCAAAGCTGATCTGGTAGTGACAATTTCCCTCAGTGACAATTTATGTTTATTTGGGAATTCCTTCATGACCTCCTCAATTTTGAATAACAACTTTACTTGGTAAAGGATCATTGATTGGCATTGTTATCAATCAACATTTTGTAACATTGGTCTAAGACCTCTAGAGTTTCTGGAGGAGCAGTGATAACTTCAATATCAGAAGTTTTTGCAGGTCTGACTTCTAGATAACTTTTATTTCTCCATTATAAATAGCACTTGGCATTCGACAAACTCCTATGTTTGCACTTTTGGGGGCAAGTGAACTAAAGGAGCATCCATATTTGTACCTTTAGATGAAGGTTATCTATTGTTGGTGTTGTGGTAGTATGTTCAGCTGATGGAATTTTTCAATCTCCTCTCTTCCTTCTTTCCCTCTTTTGTCTACTCACGTTTCAAAAGCAAATTTCAACTTGCCAAATATTCATTCTTTTCTTGAATTTGATAATTACATATTAGAATAATTCTATTTTGTTTTGCAATTGGAGGTTGTTGTTGTTAGACACCCTCTAGTTGATTTTTGACTCACAGTAATTCCATGTGAGAATTTTCTTGGCTATAATCTTTATGGAAGCATATTGCAAGTCTTTCTTTTACAGAGCCAATAGATGTGTTCAAAGGGACAATCTTTTGGTTAACAGTTTTTTTTGGTGAGTAGTTTATAACTACTTTATTATAATTGTATTGCTCAAGATACTTCATGAACTGTAGAGTAAGTTCCAACTCATACCAGCTGTCCCCTGGGTTTCTGAAGTTCTAAATCTTAATAAGAGGAATCTGTCCATTGTTCGCCCATAGAGCAGCTGGAATAATTAAACCACTGGAGATGTGTAGTTTTCTGGTAGAAGTCCCCAGTGAAATAGAGAGACCCATCCTGAATTAAAGAACAAATGAATATTGCCTCTGATACTGCAAGGAGCACTACTAACTCCCTGTTGTTGATTGCCATCGAGTCAAGTACAACTCATTGTGACCCTATGAACAAAAGACCTGAAGCCTTTCTATAACTATGATGATTTCTCAAGGTTCATAGAGTTTCCAGAGGCATGTTGTTTCCCTAGCCAGTATTAATCCAAATCCTGAGAAATTGTCCTTCCTAGTTTGATCATTTTTCTTGCCTATTATTTATTAATAACAAACTTATGCGGAGTGAAATATCTCAGTCACAAAAGGACAAATACTGCATAATGCCACTGTTTTAAAACAGGACTGACATCGGGGTTGGAGGAGACTGAGGAAGATGGGATAAATTATGTATACTGCATTTAAACAGATTAGGGAGATAACTATTTAAAAGGGCTATATGATTAGGTATTGTCATGACAGAAGTCCAGAACAAAGCCTGCATAGTGGAGTGGAGTGGACTTGGGGGGAGGGTTTGTATAACAATGAAATAATTTTTCTTTTACTTTTCAAAGTGAATAGTGAGCTGCAGGAGAGGTTGGGCAGGGAGAAAAGTGTAACAATGAATGAATGGAAACCCAAAGTCTCTGTAAACTTTCATTAAAATGGATAATAATAAAAAAGAAAAAAATAACAGATATTTTTTTAAAGCTAAAATGGTATTTTATTTTTAATTTTACTTTTTCCTAGTAGTTTATTTACAAAATTCGAATACAAATTCGAACAATTTATTTCAATTTCCTTCGCCCCCACACCCATCAAACTGTACGACCTGATGATTAATCCCTCCTCCCCCTGCACATCCACATCCCTGCTTCCAGCCTCTTCCATGCCTCTTGGATCCTTATACTTATTCTACAATAATGGTTTTATACAATATTTATCCTTGTGAGACTGAGTTAGTTCACTCAGCATAATGCTTTCCAGTCCCTCCCAAGTTATCATTTACAAAATCATTGCTTCTATGTGCTGCATAGTATTCCATTGTGTGAATGTACCATAATTTCTCAATACATTCGACAGTATGTTTTAAAAATAATGTTTTTTTTCTTATTTTTGTACATTTCCTTCTAGACTTCAATATAATTAAAACTTGTTTTAAATTTGCTTTAGAAATGGCATTCCTTTTGGATCAGCTAAAAACAGGGTAAATTGAATGTGAAATTTGTTATAAAGACTTAAATTCTGGTTTTCCTTGGAAAATCAGAGTGATGATAGCTATTAGCCTATTCACACACTTCTTTCTATTTTGATGGAGTGGTTGTGGTGTAAATTATTTTATCTTGATTTTACCCTAGGGCCTTTAGAATTAGATTATGCTGGAGTCAGCTTTGATTTAATGCTTCTATGCATTACAGGTATGGGGGGGGGGATCCCATTCTCAGAAAAGCCTTTGGAGCACCAACAAACTAATTAAAGCTGGCCAGCTAAGTAAATCCATTTTCGATTATCAGTAACAGTGACTTTGTGAAAAACAAAACAAAACAAAACAAAAAAACAACAAACAAAAAACCAACCAACCAAACAAACAAACAAACAAAAAAAACCCCAAAAACCGTTTGGTTAGTATTTGAGGAGAAATACCTCCCAATCTATCATACACAGTGTTTGACATTCACTCCAGGTGTGCTCTTAGATTTATAAGCTGTTCTATATCTTTTCATTGCAAATACATGCATTAGCTCAGATGACTACATGAGGTAATAAAAGGTCCAAGGTCAAGATCTCAAATGGGGAGTAAACAGTTTGTTGACTTTCTTTGTTTCATGACCATAGATCACATCTGACATGAATGTATCTGTCCGAAGTTACTGAGTACTTAGCTGTCAAGTAGACATGCTTAATGTGGTTTCACAAAGTAGTTTTATGTTCTTCATTCATTGAACATAGACATGGATAGGTTATTGCAAACCCAGTGCAAATTTAATGAAAATATATTACTGCTCACCATGCTGTGGTGGTTGCCATACCTCATATTTGGAGAGGTTAAGAGAGAATTGTTTTGTTTTTCATGAATTAAAAAGTTACTGTAGAAATAGATTACTATTACATGCAGATCTGAGGGAGGGAGGGGAGAGCAGAGGGGTGCAGATGGTAGGGAAGGGGTAATTACAGGGCCACACAATTTAATGGGTGGAAGGAGGGGTGGTTAAAGGAAATTAGAAAGATCCAGTGTGAAAGTAACATATAGGAACTTTGTAAGTAAACTACTATAAAATAAAAAAATTTGTTTAAAAAAATTGTTGTTCATTGCCATCAAGTTGACTATGACTCATAGCAAACATATGGAAACAAAAACAGATATGAACCTCTCCCTTTCCTGCATCATCTTCACAATCTCTCTTACAATTAAGTCCATTGTGGTAGTCTGTCCGCTGTGGTAGTCACTGTGTCAGTCTGTCCACTGTGGTAGTCATTGTATCAGTCTGTCTCAGTGTCTTTCTCACCAACCACCTTAACTTTCCAAGCATGGTGTCTTTCTCTAAGGAATGGCTTCTTCAGAAAATAAGCCCACAGTAAGTGAGATAAAGTTTCAGTATCCTTCCCTCTAAGGAGCAGGAGTGGCATCCACTTCCTAAACAACATGCCTCTGGAAACTCTATGAACTTTGATAAATTTCGATCATTGTAGAGGGGCTTCAGGCCTTTTGTTCATAAGGTTGCTATGAGTTCTGGTCAACTTGAAGGCAATCAACAACAACAAGAGGGAGCACTCTGATTGCACGCCCTTAAGATAGATTTCTTTGCTCTTTTGAAAAGCCGATCACTTAAATATCCTAGACCTGGTTTTCCTAAGTTTTAGGATAGAGTTATTAACATTTGCTCAAATTTAGCACCTGGATTTCAGGTGATGATCAAAATAACAACTTTAAGTGATGGTACTCTCAATTAAGATTCTAATATTGGACATAAATTTGGTCTTCTGTATTTCATGTTGTTTAATATTTGGTGCTAGTGTTGCACTTAATTTCAGTCTTCCATATTTCATGTTTTTTATTATTAGGTAACTTTGCTTGGTCTGAAAGTGGCATTCAGCTACATCTGTAAACTGTTGTTTATAAATTATTGTTAGTTGTTCTTAGGCACTGTTGAGTTGAGTACTACTTATAGCGATCCTACAAACAAGAGATCTGAACCCTGTTCTATCCTGTACCATCCTCACAGTTCTGGACACACAAGAGCCCATTGCAGCAGTCACTGTACCAATCCACCTGGTCAAGGGTCTTCCTCTCCTTTGCTGACCCTCTACCCTTCCCAGCATCATGTCCTTCTCCAAGGAATAGCCCCTCCTAGCAACATGCCCGACCAAAGTATGTGAGGTGAAGCCTCATCATTCTTGCCTCCCAAGAGCACTCTGGCTGCACCCTCTCTAAGACTTGTTTGTTCTTTTTTTGGCTATCCATGGGAGGTTCAGTGCTCTTCTCCAACACCACAGTTTAAAGGTGTCAATTCTTTCCCTGGGTTTTTTATTCATGCATCCCAAGTAATTGGAAAGACTATGACCTGAATCAGACACACCTTAGTCATCAAATTAATGTCATTACTCCTCAATAATTTAGAGAAATCCCTAATAGCAGATTTTCCCAGTGCAATAAGTGTACAAAAGCTCTGAAGCTGGCGCTGTCCTGAGCCAGTCTCATTGACTCCAACACACCTCCCTCCATTGCCCTAGGAACAGTATCAATCCTTCTCATCTGTGGTCTTCCTCTTCTGTGCTGTCCCTCCAGACTTCCGAACATGATGTTCTTCGAGGATCAGTCCCTCCTGGCCACGTGCCCCAAATATGTGAGACGGAGTTTCAAAATCCTAGCCTCCAAGGAGAGACTTTGTTTCACCCTCTTCAAGACAGACCAATTTGTTTTCTTGGTGGTCCATGGTATGTCCAAGACTCTTCTCCAGCACAATTCAAAGGAATAAATTCTTCTTCTATCATGCTTTGTCATTATCCAGCTTTCTGATGCATAGCAAGTAGTTGTGAAGATCATGGCCTGGATCAGGTGCACTTTTGTCTCTAAACTGACATAATTGCTCTCAGTACTCTGGATATGTCCCTGTCAGCAGATTTATTATCTAATGTATTTCATCTTTTGATTTCCTAACTGCTGGTGCCAGGAATGTTAATTGTAGAGCTGAGCAAGCTATAAATGTTAATAACCTCAATCTCTCTCCATCCATCATGGTGCTGTCTAGTGGCCCAGTGGTGAGAATCTTTTTTTTTTATTATTAAATTTTATTAGTTTTAATGAACATTTACAGGGATTTTGGGT
>NW_006399824.1:11440957-11448094 GCF_000299155.1 Elephantulus edwardii | reverse complement strand
GTGCGGTTGGCGCAGGATAGAGCAGGGTTTAGGGCTGTTGTGCATAGGGTCGCTATGAGTCGGAAACGACTCGACGGCACATAACAACAACAACATATATATTTACTTTAAACTCTACCCACCCTGGTTGCTTTTACAATGCAACCACATTAATGTGTGAAATAGCACACTTCTCCTTACTTAATAACTATTACCTGGCAATTAATACTACGATAATCATAGAAATATCTACAGTTTGATGATTTTGCACATTAACAACATACATCTGGCAGTAATAAATGACTTGGGTGTAAGGAGAGAGTAACATAGGCTAAGATGGTTAAAGTTATGTATTGATCTGTCTGGATTGTGATTATCAATGGTCTGGCAGTTACATAAAGGTGGAAGTTGGCAGTTATATACAGTTATGTGATGAAGTCATCTTCCTCCATCCTGTGACCTGATATGGTTCTTTTTACATAATATTAATTTTTGCATAATGCCTTGTCATTTGGAAATTAATTATGTCAGTAATGCAGAGTGGGGGCACATTATTAATTTTCAATTTTGTGCAGTATTTTTGTTTTCACAGTTTATTTCTTAATTCTACTGTTTCAAGTTTCTGATAGTTTGAACAATGCTACTTGCTGGTCTCATTCCATTTGTCTGGGATATAATCTTGTTGTTGTTATGTGCCATTGAGTCACCTGCGACTAATAGCAACCTTAAGTACAACAGCTCTAAATCCTGCTCTATCCTGAGCCAATCTTATTGTCTCTGACACACCTAACCCCATTACCCCACTCACCAAATCAATCCATCTCACTGAGGGTCTTCCTCTCTTATGCTGCCCTTCCACCCTCCCAAGCATGATGTCCCATTTCAAGGACTGGTCCCTCCTTGCAACATTTCCAAAGTATGTCAGATGAAGTTTCAGAATTTTGACATCCAAGAGCAGCCTCATTTCATCCTCTTCAGGACAAACCTGTTTGTTCTCCTAGCCATCCATGGTATATTTAATATTGTTTTCCAGACCCACAGCTCAAAGGCATCAATTCTCTTTCTATCATTCCTAGTCACTGTCCAGCTTCCTGATGCATATCAAGTAATTGCAAAGACTGTGGCCTGAATCAGGCACACCTTAATCTCCTGACTGACAACATTGCTTTTCAGTACGTTGAAAAGGTTTCTGACAGCAGACTTTCTGAATATAATTTGTTTTTTAATTTCCATTAAATTTAAATTTAATTTAAATTTTTAATTTCAAACTAAAGCTGTTAACAATCTCAATCTCTTAACCATTTATCATGATGCTGTCAATTGGTCCAGTGGTGAGAATCTTTGTTTTCTTGATGTTGAGCTTCAATCCATATTGAAGGCTTCAGTCCTTGATCTTCTGCAGCAAACACTTCAGGTGCTCTTCAGTTTCAGCAAACAGGGTTGTGTCGTTTGCATAACATAGGTTATTGATGGATCTTCCTCCAATCCTGATGCCACATTTCTCCTCACGGAGCCCAGCCTCCTAGATGATCTGTTATGCATATAGATTGAAAAGACATGGAGATAGGACACATCCTTGGCATACACCCTTCCCAATTTTGAATCATGCAGTGTTTCCTTGCTTTTTTCTGATGACTGCCTCCTGGTCCAAGTATAAGTTTCACATAAATACAATCAAGTGTTTTGGGAGTCCCATTCTTCTCAGTGTCAGCCACAATTTGTTATGATCCACACAGTCAAATGCCTTATAGAATGTAATTGCTGTCATAAGATTTGTGCATATTCAACTTTATTAAGTAATGCCTCCTGGTTTATTATCCAGATTTTACATTTTTGTTACTCTGGTGGATATGAACTACCAGTTTATTGTAGTTTTAATTTGAATGCCTGGGATTAATAAGTAAGTTTTAGACATGTTAATGTTTACTATTTGGGGTTTCCTTTCTGTGAAATATCTAATGGCAATTCTCATATTTCAATTAGACTGTTTATCTTTTCCCTATTGCTTCATGACTATTCTTTATATTAATCCTATACTGTTACAGTGGTATAAATATCTTATTATACGTTCTGGTATATCTTTTTTTTTTTCTTCAATATCTGTGGTGAAGTGGCTTTTTGTATTATCTCTCTTTTCTTTGTAGGCTATGCTTTCTGTTTTTCTTCTTTTAAATTTTAAAAATATTTCTACTAGTTTATTTATGAAATCCAGAATACATTGATTTAAGAATACATTCTTTCAATTTTCTTCTCTCTGCCTCCATCAAATTGTACAACTCCATTATTATTATCCCCCCCCGCCCCGCCCCGCACATCCTCATCCCTCTACTTCCACCCTCTCCCACACCTCTTGGATCCTTATACTCATTCTACAATAATGGTTTTATACAATATTTATCCTTGTGGGACTGAGTTAGTTCGCTCAGCATAATGCTCTTCAGTCCCTCCCAAGTTAGGTAATAATTTACAAAATAATTTCTACTGCATGCTGCATAGTATTCCATTGTGTGAATGTACCATAATTTCTCAAACCATTCTTTTGTGGCTGGACATTTGGGCTGTTTCCATGTTCTTGTGATGGTGAATAATGCTGCCATGAACATTGGTGTACAAATATTTGTTTGTGTGTTTGTGCCTCAGTTCTCATTTTCTCAGGGTATATTCCAAGTAGTGGAATAGCTAAGTCATAAGGAATTTCTATCTTCAGCTTTTTGAGGAAGTGCCAAATTGCCTTCTAGGATGGTTGTAACCATTTTACAATCCCACCAACAATGTTTAAGAGTTCCTTTCTGGCCACATCTTCTCCAATATTTGTTATTTGCTGCCCTGTTAAACTTTGCCACTGTTACTGGATTGAGATAGTACGTCACTGTGATTTTTTATTTGCATATCTCTTATTGCCAGTGATTTGGAGCATTTCTTTATGTGTCTGTTTACCATTTGAATATCTTCCTCTATGAAAATTCTTTCCAAGTCTTTTGCCCATTTTGTAATTTTATCAGTCTTTTTCTTGTGGAGGGCCAGGAGTATTCTGTAAATTTTTGTTATAAGACTCTTACCTGAGATGGTATTACCAAATGTTTGTTTCCAGTCTGTAGGTTTTCTTTTCACCCTGTTGGAAAAAGTTTTTGATGCACACATGGATTTAATCTTTGGGAGGTCTCATGGATCAGTTTTATCCTCCATATTTGGCAATCTGTTTATACCTTGGACTAGCACTTCTGAGCTTGATCCCAGTTTGTCTTTTATGAAAGTTATGGTTTTGGGCTTTACTCCCAGGTCTCTGATCCACCTTGAGTTGATTTTTGTGTATGGTATGAGATGTGGATCCTGTTTCACCTGTCTGCCAGTCGAAGTCCAGTTTTACCAGAACCATTTGTTGAAGAGGTTACCATTTCCCCATTTGATAGCTTTGCTTTCCTTGTGAAAATTGTTGACCATGGATAGCTGAGTCTATTTCTGGGTTCTCAATTCTGTTCCATTTGGATATATTCCTGTCATTGTACTGGTACCATGTTGTTTTGGTTACTACTGTTGTGTAGGAGGTTTTGAGGTCAGGGAGTGCTTTTTCTCCAACTTCATTTTTGTTTCTCAGAAGTGTTTTGCTTATTCAGGGTCTCTTGCCTCTCCAAAGAAATTCGATCATTTCCATTTCAATCTCCTTGAGAAATGAATTTGGTATCTCTATTGGGATTGAATTCAGCATGTAGATTGTTTTTGGTAGGATTGTAATTTTCACAATATTGAGTCTTTCAGCCCTTAGTATGGATTGAGGTTCAACATCAAGAAAACAGGTTCTCACCACTGGGCCAATTGGCAGCATCATCATGGATAATGGAAAGATTGAGATTGTTCACAGTTTTAGTTCGCTTGGCTCCACAACCAACACTCTCGGCACCAGCAGCCGGAAAATTAAAAGACATATTGCAATGGGAAAGTCTGTGTGTCGAGACCTCTTTCAAAATACTGAAGAGATATGATGTTAGTCTGGAGACTAAGGTGCACCTGATACATGACATGGTCTTTGCAGTCACTTGCTATGCATCAGAGAGCTGGACAATGACTAGGGATGATAGAAGGAGAATTGAGGTCTTTGAGCCGTGGTGCTGGAGAAGAGTATTGAAAATACCATGAACTGCTAAGAAAACGAACAGGTTCATCCTGCAGAGGGTAAAATCAAACTGCTCCTTGTGGGCAAGGATTCTGAAGCTTCGTCTGACATACTTTGGACATGTTGCAAGGAGGGACCAGTCCTTGGAGAGAGAGGTCATACTTGGGAGTTTGGAGGGACAGTGCAAGAGAGGAAGGCCCTCGATGAGATGGACTGAGTCAATGACTGGAGTAAAGGGGGTAGGTGTGTCAGAGACAGTGAGATTGGCACAGGATAGGGCTGTTGTACATAGGGTTGCTATGAGTTGCACGCAACTTGATGGCACACAACAACAACAACTATCCAGGAACAGGGTATATTTTCCCATTTCTTTAGGTCTTTTATAGTGTCTTGCAGAAATGCTCTGTAGTTTTCTTTGTATAGGTTTTTTGTATCTCTAGGTTCACTCCCAAGTATCTCAATTTGTGGTTAGCTATTAATGGTATTGCTTTCTTGATTTCCTTCTCTGAGTTCTCTTTGTTACTGTAGAAAGATCTTACTGCTTTTTGGATATTGATCTTATATACTGCCAGTCTACTAAATTGGCCTACTATCTCTAACAGGTTTTTCTTTTTTTCCTTTTTGTTGAGTCTTTGGGGTTTCTGTGTACACTGTCATATCATCTGCATATAGTGATAGTTAAACTAACTCTTTGCTGATCTGGATGCCTTTTATTTCCTTTTCTTGTCATATTGCCCAAGAAAGCACTTCTAATACAATATTGAAAAGAAGTGGTGAAAGTGGGAATCCTTGTCTGAGATTTCTGTTTTTCTTGATAAATTTTTACATATTTTTTCTAAAAGTTTGAAAGCATTACTTTTCATAATTAAATGCTTGGGTAATCTGTAATTTGTTTGTGAATATTTTAAACAGGGATGCATATTATTTTTTAAAAAATATGATAAACAATCAATTGTTTGATCATATTTTGTAGATTGGTCCATCTTTTCTTAATCGATCTGAATTGCTCCCCCTGCCCTTTGTCATATTTCCATATATGCACATATTTTTATTTCCTTATTTTCCAGTTAACAACTACAGGAAATCCGAGAGATGTACATTGGATTTTCTTGCTAAGTCTTCCATGTCTATTTACTGTAATCTCTTAACTTCCAAACTCTCTTAGTAAAACAATCTATTTTGTATTTTAGTCCATAATCCAAATATCATCTCTTTTAGCTGGGAAATTGTCTTTTCTGTTGTGATAATTTGTTTCCTCATGGGTTTAGTGATTTTTAGAAATTAAAAAAAAGAATTGTCAGTGTTATGTACTAACAAATTGGATCCAGCTGACACAAGAGGATATTGTCCCATTTGGACTAGTGGCAAGAAGCTATACTGAAATCCCAAAAGCATTCAGAGGGGTTCAGATCCACCAGCTGCTCCATGGAAGGATGAGCCAGTTCTTCCCATGTGATTCACTGCCTCTGAAAACCTGCTGGAGGGTGAGTTATGGGACGGTTCTGATTCAATGACACACAATAACAAAATGTATGTGTATATATGCGATATGTGAAGTTACTGTCATTTTAGAACTAATTCAAAGAAAACAGTTGGCTTAGAAGTTTTAGATAGTGTCAAATCCATCTCCAGGTAAATAAAGGATGGGAAGAAGTTGAAGCTTGTTAGACAGTCTAAAGGAGACAGCTTTACTTTTAGTCTTTGTCACTAAAGATAGAACTATATCTTTATCATTATCTTTCCAGATAATCCTCCCATCCCACTTAACTTGCTCACAGAGGATTGCCATTAAGTTAACAACATGCCATATCAATATTACCAGGCTTAAATTGCATTTCACACTGTTTGCTACTACTCATTTACTTCCAGTTGTTGTTGTTATGTGTCATTGAGTTGAAAAAGACTTGAGTTGATCCTTTAGTGGATCATTGAGGCTTTTGAGGTCTCTTTAGAGGCTGTGAATGGCACAGGAGAACATTGCCCATCTCTCTTCCTAGCATCTTGCTTTTTTGAACCACCTATCTTTGGGTTGTCATCTATTAGCTGTTCTGTGGGAGAAAGAAGGGCAGTATCCTCCTGTACTATTTACTGCCTCTGAAAATATACTAGAGGGTCAGCTATGGATCAGTTCTGACTCAACAGGTCCCCAACAACAATAACAATTTTGGAGTAGTCATCTACTAGCTTCTCTGTGAGAGATGGACAACCTCTTTCTGTGTGATTTACATTCTTTGAAAACCCACTTGAGGCTCACCTCTTGGTTGGTTCTAACTTGATGGCATGGATTCATCAGTAACTTACTGAATGTGCCACATTCTGGAGGCCTCAGTTTTGTGAGGCAATTTTCAAGGTGATCAAGTCTGTAGCCTGTCTTCACACATGAAATCTGTTAAGGCTCTGAGCCAGGAAGGTTTGACAAATCCTCTAGGGCAAGCTGTAGATTCAGCTCTCACCTTGACTAGCAGAGTTTTGCTTTCTTGTAATTTTTATCTACAGAGAAATTCCCTTAATACAGCTCATGCCATCATTAAATGTTTCAATATTTCACACAATGTCCTTAGATATAATATGAGATTTTAAC
Source organism: Elephantulus edwardii (assembly GCF_000299155.1). NCBI lineage: Eukaryota > Metazoa > Chordata > Mammalia > Macroscelidea > Macroscelididae > Elephantulus > Elephantulus edwardii. The sequence goes on along the minus strand of NW_006399824.1, from coordinate 11,441,423 downwards.
AGCAATCTACCATATTGCTAGAAATGTCTTGGAAAACTAGAGAATAGGCACTTTGTTTTGGAAAAAATACCTTAACAAACATCATCTAGACTTTAAACAGTGAGGAATTAGTCTTCACTTTTGTGGCATTTACTAAAAAAGGATAATGTATAAAAAGTTGATTCATTCCACCTAACAGAGAAAGCAGGGTTTTGACTTTTGAATATTGCAATAAAACAAGTTCTATGACTGTTTTGGTTTTCCATTGCATTTGAAAATTATGTTTACACTGTAATGGACTCTATGAAATGTGCAAGAAAATTACGAAAAAGTTGAAAATATTCTGAAAATGGCCAAATTCTGACACTGAGGGGTGGAGTAAGAATGGGACATTGGAAAAATGGTGGAGAAAGACTAACACAGCAACAGCAACAGCAACTGGTTCCTATAGACCATCAATTTGCAAAAAAAAAAAAAAAAAAAAAAA
>NW_006399824.1:11437786-11440857 GCF_000299155.1 Elephantulus edwardii | reverse complement strand
GTCCTTTGCCATTCCCTATCATTCCTCCCTGAGAGAGACTTCACTCTGATTAATAAGGAAAAGGGGACGGCGTATTCTCTTAGCTACTTCCTGCTGAAAAGGGACGCTGTGGGTTTCAGGGTGAAGATCTTCTCTCAGTGGTGAGAATCTTGATGGTCTGCTCGATGTTGAGCTTCAATCTATATTGAAGACTATAGTCCTTGATCTTCTGCAGCATGTTCTCCATGTCCTCCTCAGTTTCGGCAAGCAAGGTTGTGTCATCTGCATAACATAGGTTGTTGATGAGTCTTCCTTCACTCCTGATGCTACATCCTTCCTCATAAAGCCCAGCCTCCTGATCGATCTGTTCTGCATGTATATTGAAAATGTATGGAGACAGGATGCATCCCTGATGCACTCCTTTTCTGATTTTGAACATACAGTATTTTCTGCTCTGTTCTGAGGACTGCTTTCTGGTCCAAGTATGTTGTTGCTGATTGCCGGTGAGTTAAGCATGACTTGTAAAGGCCCTATCAACAAAAACCCTGAAGCCTTTCTATAACTATCGTTACTCTTAATGTTCATAGTTTCCAGAGGCATGTTGTTTAAAAGCGAATGCCACTCCTGCTTTTAGGGTCCAACTATAGGGTTTACATGAGCACAATCATGTGTTTTGGAATTCCCATTCTCCTCAAGGTTAGCCACAATTTATTGTGGCTTGGTTTGGGTATACCTTAAAGCAACATTCTTGGTTTTTGGCCTTTCAAAAGCAGTTTTTACTAAAAATATCTGGCAGCAGATTTACTGTACAGAAGTTTAGTAATGAATCTTTATGTAGGCATTGGCTATTTTCAAATAGTAAAGACGAGGTTAATGTAACTAGTAGAATCTCATGGAAGTGAAATTGTAGCCTATTTGCAAATTGGTTGGTTTCATTTTCCTGTGCCTGTTAAGTCTGGCTTTCTTTTAATCAATGTGCTCTAATTTATTAATTGTAAAATATTTAACAAAGAGAGAGGAATAAAGATAGTACTTGGTTCGGGGCACACAGAGCTTGTTCTTTGAACAAGTTCAAGGAACACAGAATACCCTAAGTTGTTGTAAAACCAAGCCACCTTATTAGATTTTTAAATTTTCTCTAATCTCCTTAGAAACATAACACAGAGCCCTGAAGAAACTCCCTCTTGGCCTTGTGCCAGCCTTAGCGTGTGCTCTGTGGGGAGCAGGCCTTTCTCATGCTGAGGTTCCGTGCCGATGTGTCAGAATTGCCATGCTTTCTTCCCCCCCCCCCTCACTTTCTAGTTATTTTTGCCCTAAGTCATTTTAAGGCATAGTTCACTTAAGTTTCTGGAGATTTCTTTAGCTGATTGGCAAGATTTCCCTTTTTGCTAGGTAACATTTTGTTCTTCAGGATTCTGAGGACACAAATAATTTACATGTCAAAATTAAAATAAGTTGGAACTCACTGATAATTTGTTTCTTATCCTTAAAAAAAGAAAAGCTCATTGTCTTTGAGTTGGAATCAGCTCGTATCTACTAAGTCTTTGGGTTAGCAGCACAGCTCCTTACAGACTATGCTAACTAGAAATATTTCAGAAGCTAGAGAGTTATAAATAAGAAATGTTTTTGTGTTAACCTGGATATAAGTGAGTCATAGTGGGGTAATGCATACCATATTAGACTGTTAACCAAAAGGCCAACAGTTTGATTCCACCAGGGAAAAGATGTGAAGCCTCTTTTAAGATTTTTAGCCTCAGAAACCCAAATCCCTAAGAGTTGAAACTTGACAGCAGTGAATTTGATCCTTAATTTTATGTATATGCACACTTATATACATGTCAAGGACCTCTCCAGAATACTGAGAAGCAACAATGTCAATCTAAAGATTAAACTGCACCTGGTCCAGGCCATGGTCTTTGCAATTACTTGCTATGCCTCAGAGAGCTGGACAATGACTGAGGATGACATAAGAAGAATCTATGTCTTTGATTTGTGGTGCTGGAGAAGGGGCTTGAATATACCATGGACCACCAAGAAAACAAACATGTCTGTCCTGGAGAAGATGAACCTGGGTTTTTCTTGGAGACTAGAATTTTGAAGCTTCATCTCACATAATTTTGGCAAGTCACCAGGAGGGACCAGTCCTTGGAGAAGGACATCATACTCAGAAGCATAGAGTGCAGCACAGGAGGGGAAGATGTCAGATGAGATGGATTGACACAGTAACTGGGATAATGGGGATAGGTGTGTCGGAGTCAGTGAGCCTGGCTCAGGATAGGGCAAGCTTCAAAGTTGTTGTACATAGGGGTCGCTATGAATCATAAGCAACTTGACAGCACATAATCACAAGAACAAATAATATATATGGATTTTAGTATATATGCATATCCATGTGAGTGTAGTGTGTGTATTATCAATTTACAGCAGTTTTTAAAAATTCAAAGCTAACCTTTCTTATTGAAAGAATATTATAGTTGAATTTCCCTAAAAGTTTGTCATTTAGGGTTAAGGAAAATATTGTATATTTTAATTCAAACAAGAATGCAATATTCTCATACTTGTACTACATTTTCCTATTTATTTAGATTTTTTAATTGCAAAACAGATCAAATGTAAAATAGATAATATGTCATGTAGATGTGTGGTATAAGGAACTATGAATATTGTTAAGTGGTTTAATTAATGTTTTAAATGATTTAATGAATGGTTTAATTAATTAATAGTTCATTTAAGAAAAAAGAAAAAAAGAACATGCTGTATTCTCTACCACAGAGCTTTAAAAATTTCAAAGTTCCCCTGGAACCTTTCTAATATGTTTTTACCCTGTTGATTCTCACACCAATAGCCTAGGTTTTGTGGGTTTTTTTTTGCTATTAAAAATAGTTTTATCAGGATTATATGCATTCTAAAGTAGTTATTTTGCTTTGTTTTATGTTTTCCTATTGGTACATGGAATGTGAGAGCCATGAATGAAGGAAAATTAGAAATTGTTAAGAAAGAAATGGAATGCATAAATATTGACATATTAGGCATTGAAGAGATGAGATGGACTGGCATGGGGCATTTTGAGTCAGATGACCATATGATATATT
>NW_006399824.1:11426994-11436984 GCF_000299155.1 Elephantulus edwardii | reverse complement strand
ATATACATATATATATCTTGTTCCAGGAATGCAAGGTTGGAATTCAGAATCAATCAATGCAATTTACTATGGTCAAATCTATATAACAGCAGTAGCAATAACTGTTCATCGCTTTTGAGCTGGAATAAACTTGTAAGATTTTCAGAGGCTATAACACATACAGGAGGAGATTACCCATTTTTCTTGCTTGGAGTAGCTGGTGGATTAGAAACACTTTGTATTTGGGTTGGCAGTGCATCTCTTTACCCACCAGGACATCAAAGCTAGTAGTAGTTGCCAGGGGCAGAGGGCCAGAAAGGAGGGGAATTGAATGTATGTTCCTCATGGTGAGATAATTTAGAAAAGAAAGCAAGAACACCTGCACAATGTCAAGAGCAGAATCGATGTCACTGAATTTCAAAGGGTGGAAATTGTTGAATTGCTGCACATTGTCTTGTGTCTACTTCCAGCATGATAAGAAAAAAAAATATCATCCATCAGTGTAATTCATCGTATTAAGAAAATAAAAGGGGAAAGCTATAAGCTGTAGGAAAAATTTGACATTTAACATCTCAAGAAAAATTTTTCCCCCCAGCTAATAAGCTTTGGTAGGGAATTCTTTAATGTGATAAAAGGCATCTACAAAAAGCCGATGAGTGGTCCCCAGGTGCCGCCTCTGGGCTCCCACTGTGGCAGGGAAGAGAAGAGCCGCGGAACTGGGAGCCTGGCTGGGCTGACAGTTGGCGATGCCCTTTGACCTCTGACCACTGGCGTTCTGTCTCCGTCACACTTTCTGAGGATGCTAGACCGTTACCCGCTTTGCCTCGGATGCCTCTCCGAGTTAATAATTCCTTTCCAGGGTGGCAGAGCTTGCAAACTGATCGTCATGGACACACGTCCTCAGTGAGCGTGGCCCGCCTCCCACGCCTGTGGTACTCCCCCGGGATGGTGGTCTGCAACCCTTCCTGCTCCTCGGTCAGGCTGGCATTATCCCAGGCTCCTTTTCCCACCCACGGCCCGCCCTGTCAGTCAGCTCTTTCTCTGGAGATTTTTCCATTGCTTCTGCGAGGTCTTGTGGACTCAATGCTCTTCTGAAGACCCTTGGCGAGCCCCATATGGAAGGGTGCCTTCTGCTCACACATCTAAGATGGTCTGTCGCTCAGGAATGGCTAAGATTCCTCCTCTAGGGCCCAGCGGACTCACTTCTCTCTGCCCATTAAGTATGCCATCCCGTTTTGAATTCTTTGTCAGACAGTTACCTCTCAGACTCTTGCTTCAAGGAGACGAAAGGAGAGCACAGAGACGGATGGTAAAAGAGAAAGAGGACCGGATGGAACCAGAAGGCAGGATGCTTGAGAAAGGGGCCTGCAGCAGTGGAGTGGACATCAGCATCTAGGCCCTTGGAGACCACTGAATCCTTCAGTTGCTTCCTAGGCTTCTGAAGAGAAAATTCCAAATGGGCTAAGACAGCTTGAGTAATTGAACCAGGGATCTTCTGGGGCTCCTTCATCGAAGGATGAGCATCATCACCCTTTCGCCAGGTGTCCTGCCTCTGAGCAGGAGCCATCCAGGTGCAGCCAGGCCGTACCTCAGCAGTGTGGCTGGAGCACCCAGCTACGGAGTGTTGTTGAGAGAACGCTCGGAACATTGGCTTACATGGCAGGCACATAGACCCAACTTGAGCACAGGGCTTTTGCTCACCTCTAGTACCCTGTTTATAATTGGACAGTTCATTTTTCTGGAAAGAAAGAAGTCCTTTGGGACACCTTTACTCTAGCTTCTGTAAGAACTTCTTTACCTCATCACAAAAGACCTCTTTCTATTGGAAGAGTCAGCACAACAGAGGAGAGGGGGAAAAAAATATGCCCGAGACACTTCTGTTCCTCTTTGTGGTCAGGTCCCAGGGACTGCTGAGGATGCGCCTTGTTGCTGTATGAACGGCCAGCATGCTTGGAAGCTCTGTGTGCCCACTCAATGGGAATAGCTCTCTGTAGTCCACTGTAGCCCACCTGGCACCATACAAGTCATGGAGCTGCTTTTGTTTCAGTCTATATCCACAGCACCTGGGCCACACCTGTCTAAAGTGCACCTGTCGACCGACACCAGGGGCCAGCATCATAATCTATGCTTGGATACCCTTCTGTTCCTCCTAAAGAAAACAGCTTGGCATAATGTGGTCAAAGTCTACTTGGTACAATGGGAGAGGCCAGCATTATAACTATAGTGAGGCATGGTCAGAAATCTTGGGTCCCACAGACAAAACACATTCCTGTAGGCTCCAGTGTGAGCTCCATTTCCCCAGGCCCATGTCTGGTGTAATCAATGGAGATAATATTGAAATTGAGGATGATTTTGTTTTCACAGTTATTTCACTTGCATCTACAATCAAAACCCATGATAGTGCACTGCAATTCCAGAGATATGTGGTTTGAATCCACCAGATGCTCTGCTGGAGAAGGAGGGGCAATCTTCTCTTGTACCAGTCAGATCTGATTTGATGGCACACACACACACACAAAATAATAAAAAATAAAGATACATTTTTAAAAACAACAAGAAATCAAGCTACCTATTCCATTGGACAGATCTACTGCATAAGGCCTCTTTAAAGTGTGAAAGAGGAAGGATACCATTTTAAAGACTAAGGTGCACCAGCCTCAAGCCATGATCTTTTCAGTTGCTTCATGTGTTGGGCAGTGAATAAGCAAAACTGAAAAAGAATCAGTACTTTTGGATTGTGACCATTGTGACATTAGTGAAGAATATTAAATATCCTCTGGAGGAAAAAAAAAATCTGTCTTAGAGGAAGTGTAGCCGGAATGCTCCTTAGACATGAAGGTGGGAAAACTTCATCTCACACTCTTTGGACATATTGGCAGCTACTAGATCTGATTTTTAGAACTGTCACCATTACCCTGTCACTGGAGATAGTAGCTCACTGCTACAGACACTTCTCCAGACACATTTGCATTTATGGGAACTTAAATCCTAATAGATATGGAAGCTCTAGAGCTAATGTCTTCTCCCAGCTCCAGCACCATACTGAAAGGAAGAGACAACTATGGAGCAGGACCTCCATTGCCATAGCTCATATTGAGGGAACTTAGATCAGAGTGTTAGGCTCCAGCCAACCTACAGCATCCTAGTACAATTGAAAAGTTCATCTCCTGTAAAATGATGAGAAATACACTCCTTTATGCTTTTGGTCAGGCACTTCCTCCCCCCACCCCAGCACATCTGTAAGTGGAATATTAGTAGCAGGAGGATATAGCTTTTTCAAGAAGACTTGTGTGCCAAGATACTCATGTTTCTCCCACAGTAGTGTCACTTAGAGCCCTTCTGACCAGCACACATCTGTACGTGGAGGCCTTAGAACCACACTTGAGATATTCAGAATGTATTTCTATTATCAGAGCACTTGGAATGCAACTATCTAGAACACATTGATTTTGCTAGGAGGAACCATGTCCATCACCATACTCTGCAGCTCACGTGGAACAGACTGTATAATGGAATAAGACATCAGCAAACTTGTACTTGTGGATATTTCTGGTCTCACCATCAATCAGAGCATCTGAGATGCTCATGGACAGAGCACCCCTGTTACCTTCTGACGGGAGGAGTTTCATGTGCTTTTTTGCCAGCCTTCAAAATATACTGTCTCTGAACTAGCATTACTGAGGCAAGATCTTGCAGGCATTTTGGCTTCTCACTTAGGCCAGAAGAACATTGCCTTTGCTGTGGGTGTTACAGCAACCTCGTCTTTGGTATGCCTTTGTCATTGATCAGTGCTTCTGAAGACAGAAGTGCTAGTTCCCAAGCCCATTAATTTTCTTTAAGTGAAAGATCCAAGATTTCATTAATTAAGAAACATAAAACTTCCTCTGAATGTGAAAGGAGAGCACTGTGCCCCTGGAAGGACCTTGCTCAGATACTTAAGCAAGGCATTCATATTATGCAACTTTTGTCTGTAGCAAGCTGGAAGGTAGAATTATGGAATATATGATGTGAGTGTGTGTGTGTGTGTGTGTGTGTGTGTGTGTGATGGAGAAATGACCCATAGTTGATCCTTTAACAGGTTTTCAGAGGCTATAAATAACACATTAGATTGCTCATCTTCTACCTTGGAGCAGCTTCAAACCACCTGCCTTTGGTTTGGCCGCACAACTCTTTACTCTCTAGGCCACCATACCTCCCAGAGAGAGATAAAGACAGTGGTAAATGAGCCTAGCTGGAAGGGAAAACACTAGACTAGAGAAGTTTCACTGGGGAAAGTAGAAAATAATGTAACTTATCTCTTGTCCCATCTTTGACTTTGAATATTAGCCTAGTAAATCCAACTTTTCCTCTTGTGTATCTTTGCTCTTTGACTGAATTGTGAGGAAGAATTGACTCGCATTAATGGTGACATGTTGAACCAGACTTAACCATATTCAGGCTTATGCAGATGGCAGTAGCCATACTTTCTCACTGCACTTGCTGACATGTGAGACCAGTGTTTCAAAGTGTGAGAGATGGTATCCCAGGAGCTAGTGAGGCTGGAAGAAGAAGAGATAAGGTGACTGCCTTTGTCTCTCCCTTCTCTGTTTCTCTCTCACCACCTCTGTGACCTCCTGTGAACTAGGGCTTCCTGATGTTTGCCAGGAAAGTAGCATTTTAAAATTTAATCATTAAAAAAATCTAAAAATTTCTCTCTGTCTTTTTGTTTTTAAAAAATTCAGCTTAGGTTAAGTCCTTCCTACTTAGTCCACCTCATCCAGTAAAGATAGGAACTGTGAGAAGAAAGGAAGAAATGATTTAATATTTATAATTTTTGAAAATTTAAGACAAGGGTGCAATATATTACTCATGAACTGTTACATTACCACTTAAAAATCCAGAAAAGTTCCTATTGGAGTAGACAAACTACTGAATAGAACATTTGAAAATGAAAAACCAAAAACCCCAAATTAAAAAACTTCCTCTAGTGGTAGTTTAAACCATTAATAACATCAAGTTGTGAGAGCTACAATTTCACCCGAATCTGGATGGCCCTAGAGCCCTACTATGTCTCCACTAGACTTAATTGCTGAAAATATATTCACTTTTCACATTTTATAACCCAGGAGAACTAGCTTAAATGAAGGAAAGAGAGAAAAGATGAGCATTTCCTTTAGCTTCTTTCTTGTTATTTTATGAAACATCCAGTGAGGATTCTGCACTAGACTTTGTGCTAGGCTCTGTTACTGGAGAATTGAGAGATGCGTTCCAGAGGAATTTATTATGTAGTTAGGGAGATATGAATAAATAAAAAATGACTACTGGTAGGTTAAATGCTGTGGCTTATAAGAGTAGCTAAAATGAACAGAAAGCAATCTAGGGGAAGTGAAAGCTGACTTACACTTAAACAGGAAGCAACAGTAAAAGGTGGAGAATGGCTGTTTCCAGGTTAAGAAAAAAGCATGTGAAAAATCAGAAGAGATTATGGGCTAGGGGGACACCAGGCAGATAGTCAGGTGTGGCTGGAGATGGAATCCAGCGAGGTAGATGTGGCTGTAGAGTTGGCAGAGGCAGAAACTAGGCACAAATTTATTTTCCACTGAGGAGAAGTTTATATACTAAAAGAAGGAGAATGAATATATGTCTATTATCTTTGGAGTAACAATGCAATCCATAGTATTTTGTTTTACTAAAATAAATTATACTTAAAATATTTTTTTTGTGAGAAAAATTTGTATTTAGAATTAGCTGGCTGGACTCAGTTTAGATGATCCCAATTTTGTTGGCAACATCCAAAATAGTCAAGAGCAAGTTGGACATAGGCCTTTTTCTTTCCATCAGGCCTAATCAAAGTGTTGACCTTAGCCACATCAATGTCATAGAACTTGTTGGCTGCTTGTTTGATTTGGTGCTTCTTGGCCTTGATATCCATAACAGAAGTGTGTTGCTATTTTCGATCTTCTTCATGGCTGACTTGGTGGTCAGGGAAAACTTGATGATGCATAATGATCTAACTTGTTTTTTCTGGGAGTGCTCCTCCATATTTAGGTATTTGGGCTGCCTTCTGAGTCTCAGCGTCTTAGGCTACTGGAAGGTGGGTGACGTGCTCATCTTCTTTTTTCTGTGGCTGTGGATACCCTTCAGGACTGCCTTCTTGGCCTTTAATGCTTTTGCTTTGGCTTCAGTTTTGGGAGGGTCAGTGGCTTCCGTCTTCACTTTTGGTGCCATCTTCATAGAAAGCGTATACTTAAAATATTCTGTAAGTAAACATTTCAAACACTAAAAAAAAAAATTTACATTCTAAAGTTGTAATGATACCAAACACCAGCAAAGCCTCAATAACTTAATGAAAAAGTCATATTGCTGTGCTCTTGTATCTTACATTTTAGATTTTTTTGTTGTTGTTGTTAAATATCACCATTGCAAATCTTTGAAGGAAACATCAATTCCTTAAGTCTTGCTCCTTACATATTGGCTATGGGTGCTAACAGATCACAGAGGGGTATTACCTCTTGACCAAAACATAAAGTGCTGCTTATTTTGCCTGGCATGCCGGTTCTTCTGCAGGAGACTCCTTTTTCTTCTGATCATCCAGGAAACAAATTTGCCTGAAATAATACAGTCATGAGAACTTGAGAGTCAACAGTCTTTTTCTTGATGGAGTGAGGTAGTATCAAGAGGAATGGCACATAGGAGAACCACTTAGACCTTTCATTGGTTGTGGAATATGCAAGCTGTCCAACTTTCCTCACAGCCACAGGCCATATCGCTATCACAGTGCAGGGAAGTACACGAGGTCAGAACATTTCTCATTCTCATCTCCAATACATTTGGTACTCTTTGGGATTCAGTGGAAAAATGTGTCCTAATTTCAAAAGAATATTCCTTTTCATTAGGAAGTCTCAACATTTTAGGTCAAATAATTCTGGTAGCCTAGTCTGTAGGGTTGGAAGCAGGAGTGGCTTCCACTTCCTAAACAACATAGCTCTGGAAACTGTATGAACTTTGATAAATATCAATACTTATAGAAAGGCTTCAGGCCTTTTGTTCATAAAGTCACTATGAGTTGTGCCCTACTTGACAGCTATTAACAGCAATGACAGTCTGTAGGAAGATGTGCTACTAATGCTAAGCCCATGCTTCTTTGATGATTTGACTCCACTAATGGCTCAGAGGAAGAAAAATGGGGAAATTCGTCTTTATGTGATTTACAGCCTCCGAATCCCAGGCCATCATGGGATGACTCAGATATGACTAGGTTCTGGCTGGATGGCAAAGAATTTGAGTTATATATGATGGCTTGTCAACATTTTTGCCACCAGCAGACAGAAAATCAAAAGGGGAATTACACTGGGAAAATCTGCTGTCAGAGACTTCTCCAGAGTGCTGAAGAGTAACAAAATCAGTCTGGGGACTAAAGTGGTCCTGATCCATGTCATGGTCTTTGCAATTACTTGCTGTGCATCAGAGAGCTAGACAATGAGTAAGGATGACAGAAGAAAGATTGATGCCTTTGAGTTGTGGTGCTGGAGAAGAGTGCTGAACATTCCATGCACAAACAAGAAAACAAGCAGATTTGATCTGGAGGGAGTGAAACCAGCCTGCTCCTTGAAGGCAAGGATTCTGAAACTTCATCTGACATGTGAATCTGACTTTGGGCATGTTAAAATAAGGGACCAGTTCTTGGAGAGGGGCATCATGCTTGAAGGGGTGGAGGGGCAGCACAAGAGTGGAAGACCCTCAATGAGATGAATTGATTCAGTGCTGGGGTAATGATGGTAGGTGTGCCGGAGACCATAAGTTTGGCACAGGATAGAGCTGGATTCAGAGTTGTTATGCAGAGGGTCGTTATGAGTTGTAAGTGACTCAATGGCACAAAACAACACAAAGTATGTAATATACATGGTTTTCGTAATTACTTGCTATGCATCAGAGAAGTGGACAATGACTAAAGATGACAGAAAAAGAATTGATGCCTTTGAATTGTGGTGCCAGAGAAGAGTCTTGAACATACCATGTACCGCCAAGAAAACAAATAGGTCTGTCTTGGAGAGGGTGAAACCGAGTTTCTCCTTGAAGGCAAGGATTTTTTTTTTAAAATGAAAGTTTACAGAAACTTTGGCTTTCCATTCATTCATAGTTTCACATTTTCCTCTTTGCTCATCCCTCCCCTCCAGTTCACTTTTCTCTTTGAAAAGTATAAAACAAAAATCTTTGTTATACAACCTCCTCACCCCAAGTCCACTCCACTATGTAGCTTTCATTCTGGACTCTTGTCATGACAATAATACCTAATCATATATTCCTCTTAAACAGTTCTCCCCATCTATTTCAATACAGTATACATCATTTATCCCCTCTTAGTTTCCCTACAACCTTGATGTCAGTTCCATTTTACAACAGTGGCATCATGTAGTATTTGTCCTTTTGTGACTGAAATATTTCACTCAGCATAATGTCCTCCATGGTCATCCATTTTGTATAATATTTTATGAGTTCTTTGTTTTTCGGAGCTGCATAGTATTCCATTGTGTGAATATACCAGAGTGTCTCTATCCATTTGTTTGTTGATGGGCACTTGGGTTGTTTCAAACTCTTTGCTATTGTGAGTAAAGGAACAGTAACCATGGGTGTGTCTGTATCTGCTTGGGTGGCAGTTCCGGTTTCTTTAGGGTATATTCCCAGTAGTGGAATTGCTGGGTCAAATGGTATTTCTATTTGCAACTTTTTGAGAAAATGCCATACTGCCCTCTATAGTGGTTGTACCATTTTACACTCCCACCAACAGTGAATAAGGGTTCCAGTTTCTCTGCAACCTCACCAACATTTGTTGTTTGCTGTTCTGTTAAATTTTGCTATTCTTACTGGGGTGAGATATTTCATAGTTGTTTTGACTTGCATCTCTCTTATAGCTAGGGATTTTGAACATTTCTTCATATGTTTGTTTGCCATCTGAAAGTCTTCTTTGGTGAAGTGTCTATTCATATCCTGTGCCCATTTTTCAAATTAGTTGTTTACCTTTATCTTGTTATGGTGCTCAAGTATTTGATAAATTCTAGATATACGTCCCTTATCAGACATGTCATTATCAAATATTTTTTCCCAGTCTGTGGCTTCCCTTTTTACCCTGTTGGAGAGCTTTTTGGATATGCATAGGGATTTTAATCTTAGAAGGTCCCATTCATCTATCTTATTCTCTCTTGGTAGTAGGTTTTACAGGATTCTTGGAAGCCTGTTTATGTTATGGATTAGGGCTTTTAGAGTTCTTCCAACTTTTCTCTAATGAAGTTTATAGTCCATGGTTTTAGTCTTAGGTCCTAGATCCACTTTCAGTTGGTTTGTGTGTATGGAGTGAGGTGTGGATCTTGCTTGAGTTTTCTACAGATAGTTTTTCAATTGTGTGAACATTATTTGTTAAAAAGGCTGTTATTTCCCCTCTTAACTGATTTCATCTCCTTGTAAAAAATCACTTGACCATAGGTAGATGGGCTGATTTCTGGGTTCTCAATTCTATTTCATTGTTATATGCCTGTCATTGTACCAGTACCACGCTGTCTTGACCACCATGGCAATGTAGTAGGATTTGAAATCAGAGATTGAGATGTCTCCTACCTTGTTTCTCTTTTTAAGGAGTGCTTTGCTTATTTGCGGACTCTTTCCATTCCAAATGAAATTGGAGATTGCCTTATTGCTATTATTAAGACTTCCAATACAATCTTGAATAGGAGAGGTGATAGTGGGCATCCTTGCCTAGTTCCTTTTCTCAAAGGAAATGCATTTAGTTTCTCTCCATTGAGAAGAACATTGGCTTTCGGGTTTGCATATATACATTTTACTATGTTCAATAAATTCCCCTCTAATCCTATTTTGTTGAGTATTTTAATCAGGAAATGGTTTTGTATTTTGTCAAAGGCCTTTTCTGCATCAATTGATAGGATCCTGTGATTTTTGCTCTTACTTCGTTAATGTAATTAATTGTTGTTGTTATTGTTGTTATGTGCCATCGAGTTGCTTGCGACTCATAGCGACCCT
>NW_006399824.1:11399352-11424049 GCF_000299155.1 Elephantulus edwardii | reverse complement strand
TTTTCTATTTTCTGAAATAGTTTATGTAGGATTGGTGACAGTTCTTTTCTGAATATTTGATAAAATTCACTTGTAAAACTATCTGTTCTAGGGCTCTTTTTGGCTTTTCAATATCCTCTTTTGTAATGACTATTCAAATGTTCAATTTTGGTTTGTGTCAGTTTAGATAGGTCGTCAATTTGCCCCTTTCCTCAAGGTGTTCATATTTGTTTTGAGTATAGTTTTTCATAATATTCCAATGTTAGCCTTTTTAATTTTAGTTGGTTCTGTTGTAACTTTGTCCATTTCATCTTTTATTTAGGTTATTTGTGTTTTTTCCTTATTTCCCTTTGTTAGTTTTGCTAGTGGTTTGTTGATTTTATTGACCTTTTCAAAGAACCAACTTCTAGTTTTGGTTTCAGTTTTTTCCCCCTGTTTTCTATTTATTTCTGCCCCAATTTTTATAATTTCAGAGGTGTTTTTAGTGGGTGTCCCATCGTCTTGCTGTTCTTTTTCAAAAGAGTCAATGGTCATTTTTTTCTTGCCTTTTCATGTGTTTGCTTATTGCTATAAATTGACCTCTGATTACTGCTTTGATTGTTTTCCAGAGATTTTGGTAAGTGGTGTTTTCACTGTCATTTGTTTCAAGAAACTTATTCATTTCAGTTTTTAATTCTTCTAGTCTCTACTCATGTTCAGCAAGGTGTTGTTTAGCTTCCAAATGTATGGTTTTCCCCTCCGTTATCCTCTTGTTATTAATCTCTTATTTTGTAGCATTGTGGTCTGAGAAGATGCTTTGTATTATTTCTATGTTTTTTAATTTATTGATGCTTGCTTTGTGACCAAAAATGTGATGTATTCTGGAGAACAGTCCATGCACATTGGAGAAGAAGGTGTACTGTGCTTTTACTGGGGTACATTAGCCTATAATATCTATGATGTTGAGTTGGTTTATTGTGTGGTTTAATTCTTCAGCATCTTAATTGAGTTTTTTTTCTGGTAGTTCTCTCTTTTCTTCAGAGGGATGTATTGAAGTCTCCAACTACTATAATAGTGTTGTGTATTTTCTTTTTCAGTTTTGTTAGTGTTTATTTTATATATTTTGCAGGTCTTTCATTTGGTGCATAGATAGTTATTATTGTTATGTCCTCTTGTTCTATTGACACTTTAGGCATTATGTAGTGACCTTTCTTGCCTTTTGTGATGGTTTTTGCATTAAAATCTATTTTATCAGAGATTAATATAGCTACTCCTTTTTCTCCCCCTGGTTGCCATTTGCTTGGTTTATTTTTTTCCCATTCTTTTATTTTATTTTCAGTCTTTATCTTCATTTATCAGGTGTGTGTCCTATAGACAGCACATTGATGGATTTTGTATTTTTACCCAATCTGCTACTCTTTTCCCCTTCAGTGGTGTATTCAAATAATTCACATTCAGTGTGATTATTGAGAGGCAAGATTTTGTTGCTATCATGAGTTCTTTTTGGTGTTGATGCTAGTTACTTTGGTCCATGCTGCTTTCTTTAGCACCTCTTTAAGAAGGACCTCTCTTATTAGTGTTTCCTGCAATACCAGTCTTGTTTTTACAAACTCTCTTAGGTTCTGTTTTTCTGGGAATATCTTGAACTCTCCATATTTGATGGACAATTTTTCTAGGTAAAGTATTCTTGGTTGACAGTTGTGTTCTTTGAGTGTTCTTGCTCCCGTGGTTTCTGCTGAGAAATCGGTACTTAATCTTATCTGCTCCCTCGCTGCTTTCAGAATTCTCTCCTTATCTTTGGTTCTGGCAAATTGAACTATGATATGCCTTGGTGTTTTCTTTTAGGTTCTATTCTATATGGTGTTCTCTCAGCTTCTTGAATATATATTTGCTCATTCTTCATTATGTCTGGAAAGTTTTCCTCTAGTAATTCTTCCACAACTTTTTCAGTGCCTTTAGTTGCTCCTTCTTGTTTTGGGATTCTGATAATGTGCATATTGTTTCTCTTGATGGTGTCCCACATTATTCTTAGATTTTCTTCTTTTTCTTTCATTTTTGAGTCAGCTTTTTGCTCTAGCAGATCAGTGGTGACAATTCTAACCTCTATCTCACTGGTTCTGTGTTCCATCTCTTCAACCTGGTTCATGTGATCCTCCATCATGTTGAAAACAACTGAAACATTCGTCCTCATATTTTGAATTGTGGTTTTTTGCTTTTACAGAGCCTCTAATACCTTGTTTGTTTTATCTGCATTGTATTGGATTGCTTTTTTTAAGCTCCTCCTGGTTTTTGTCTGCTATGTCCTGTAATTTTTCAAGTTTGTCTTTCACCCATTGAAAATAGTAAATCCTTTTTTTTTAAAAAAAAAAATTCTGTGTCAGAATGTTCCATCAGATTTTCTGGCTTCAGGAAATCCATTGAGACTGTTTCACTTTTGGGGGTAATATCTTGCTTTGGCCTTGTGTAGGGGTGAGAAGCTTGCTTTCTACATGACATTCTGTGGTAGAGTTTTTCATGTCTGAGGTGGTAGTCACCTCTCCAGAAAAGGATGTGGTAGCTACCCTGCCTGGGTTTCTATCAGTTTGATAGAGAATAAGCCTTTGGAAGCAGCTTTTGCTGTTAGACAACTGTTGCAGTTAGGGTAGCCCAAGGTACTCTGGAGTAAATGCAGTTGATAAACTGGATGTGAGGCAATGCAAGGCGGAGAACAAAGACCTGATTGGAAAATCAGGAAGCCTTGGTTTTCCCTTCAAGAACAAGCTCCAGCTGTCTCACTCCCTTCTAATTGGGCTTAAGGGGTCCCCATGATCCAGCCTAACTAACAGCAGTGTCCCTCCATAGTGTACCTCACTAAAGTTCCAGTGTTGCTCCTGGTGTATGTTGGGAGTGGTGTTCTAGGTGTGGATTGGTGGAGCTGGGACTAGAATTTTGTGTGCATGCTGGCAAGGATAGGACTGGAGTTCTGGGCTTACACTCACTCTGATTCCATCTTTCCTGATCACCCTAGAGCATTGTTCCCTGGCATGTTGCTCCCCACTGCATGGATCAACAGCTCCTCCATGCTTGTGTAGCATCAGCAAGCAGCTCCTGGTCACAAGCCTGACATCAAGAGGTAGCACCCTGCTGTGTGCCTGGCATTAGTAAGCAGCCCCCTGGCATGTGCAGACAGTTACTTTTGACATCTCTCACTCAAATTCTAGCTCTGCATTTGGATGTCACATCTCGTTGACATCAAGAGGCTAGGGTTTTGAAGCTCTGTCTCCCATACTTTGGGCACGTGGCCAGGAAAGACTGGTCCTTGGAGAAGGAAATCATGGTCAGAAGGGTGGAGGGACAGACAGTTCAGGAGAGGAAGACCTTGGATAAATGGATTGATAACAGTTACTGGGGCAATGGAAGTCGGTGTGTCAGAATTAGTGAGACTGACTCAGGACAGGACAGGGTTCAGAGCTGTTGTACACACGGTTGCTATGAGTTGCAGGTGATTCAACAGCACATAACAACAACAACAAGAAGAACAACATACATGTGTTATATATGTATATATATATCAATATGTTGTTTTGTTGTTGAGTACCATCAAGTCACAACTGACTCATAGCTGACCCTCCAGGGGGGTTTTCAGAGTCAGTTAATTATATGGGAAGAGATTGCCTACCCTTCTATCGTGGAACAGTTGGTGAATTTGAATTGTGCCTTTGGGATTGTGGTGCAGTTTTTTACCACTAGGCTACCAGAGCATCTAGATATAAAAATGCATTTATTATTGTTGTTATGATGTGCCAAAGAGTTGGAATCAACTCATAGGTAGTCCTGCAGAGAGTTTTTAGAGGCTGAAAACTGCATGGGAGGAGATTGCTGCCCTTTCTCTTGGAGCAGCTAGATTTGAATAGCAGGCCTTTGGGTTGGTAGCACAACTCCTTACCACTAGGCCACCAGAACTCCCTAAAAAAGGAGAGAAGACCCAAGAAATATAAAATATAACAAAATAAACACAAGAACGATTTAGATCTGGACTCAAACCCATCAGTCATATATATCAAACTTTTTAGATGCTATTTTAAATATTTGAACAATAATTCTATATATAATAGTAAATGATTGGCACTTTTATAGTGAAGGTAATATTCTGATTAATAAAAAATCCTTAATATTTTAATAATACACAATATATATTTATATTTATAGAATACATATTGTAAATGGATAAAATTATACCTGGAGTATGATATTATTTTTAGTAGTATACAGAAAACAAATAGATGGAGGAAACTAGGAAGTCCATGTGTTGATATCTACATGTTAAAAAAAATGACTGACGTGGTTTTGGTTCTTGATTTATTTTCTCCTTGGTTTTCTATACCAAATAATTCCAGCTATTGTTGTTCTGTGCTATTGTCTCATAAAGACCCTATGTACAACAGCTCAGAAGTTTTGCCTGTCCTGAACCAGTCTCGCTGACTCTAACTACCCCCGTTGCCCTGTCCCTCCAGCCTTCTGAGTATGATGCCCTTCTCAAAGAATTGATTCCTCCTGGCTACATGCCCAAGGTATGTGAGAGAGAGCTTAAAAATCCTAGCCTGCAAGGATAAACTTGGTTTCACCCTCTCAAAGAGAGACCTATTTGTTTCTTGGCAGTCCATGGTATGTGTGTTCAAGACTCTTCTCTAGCACCACAATTTGAAGGCATCAATTCTTGTTCTGTCATCTTTAGTCATTGTCCAGCTCTCCAATGCATACAAGTAATTGCAAATACCATGTACTGGATCAGCCACACACCTTAGTCTCTAGACTGACATCATTGCTTCTCAATATACTCTGGAAAGATCTCTGACAGCAGATTTGCCTAATGCAGTTCACCTTTTGATTTTTTGACTGCTGATGCCAAGAGTACTGATTGTGGAGCTGAGCAAGGTGTAACTGTTAACAATCTCAATCTCTTTTCCATCCATCATGGTGCTGCCAATTGGCCCAGTGGTGAGAATCTTTGTCTTCTTGATGTTGAGCTTCAATCCATATTGAAGACTACATTCCTTGACCTTTTGCAGCGAACACTTCAGGTCCTCCTCAGTTTTAGCAAGGTTGTGTCATCTGTATAACATAGGTTGCTGATGAATCTTCCACCAATCCTGATGCCACATTCTTCCTCATAAAGTCCAGTCTCTTGAATGATA
This sequence comes from Elephantulus edwardii, assembly GCF_000299155.1. Classification (NCBI taxonomy): domain Eukaryota; kingdom Metazoa; phylum Chordata; class Mammalia; order Macroscelidea; family Macroscelididae; genus Elephantulus; species Elephantulus edwardii. The sequence continues at coordinate 11,418,917 of NW_006399824.1, read as the reverse complement.
TATTTTGCATATAGATTGAAAAGGAATGGAGACAGGATGCATCCCTGATACACTCCCTTCTTGATTTTGAATCATGTGGTATTTCCTGCTCTGTTCTGAAGACTGCTTCCTTGCCCAAGAATCAGTTTCGCATAAGCACAATCAAGTGTTCTGGGATTCCCTTTCTCCTCAATGTTAAGCACAGTTTGTCGTGATCCACACAGTCAAATGCTAAATGTCAAATTTGCAATTTCAATTATATAAAGTCCTAGAGTAGAATTTTATGTCTATTTTTCAAATGGTAGTGTTAGGGACAATACTAACACTAGTAGTTAAGCAGAATGAGGTAGAGATAGACAGGTGAAAAGGATGTTAGGCAGATACCAATGAGATGAGGAAAGCAGAACCTCATGTTAAGGGAATATAGAGGTGAATGTCAGGTGAAGTAGCTAAGATTAGACTCTACCCAGTTAAAACGAGGGAGCAGATCAGATTCATTCATAAGGAAAACTTCAGCATCTCACCTTTCTGGCATGCACAGAAAAGACTGTCCTGAAAGCAATCTAACTAACATTTTAAACTCAAGAGACTCATTATGCAACCAGTGCTATCAAGAACAACTGATAGGAGTGAGAAGCTTCCACTAATCCCATTGGTTCAGACTCAAGACGTAAAGAATGCCCGAATGAGGAAGCAAGTCAACCACTTGCACTCCTAACTCCTCATAACACGGGGTCATTTTCATTCCTTTAGATCCGTGGAGAGTGACACGTTCATCTCTCTGGAACATGAAAGGCCTGGGAATCTTACCTTAGAAACCTGGGAACTAGTCACACCACAGGCATTCCTTTCTGTGGTGCACTATAACTGTTAAAATAAACCACCCTTGCCTTCCTTGAACTCTATAATCAGAACTATTTTTGTTGTTGGTGCTGTTAAGTGCCATTGAGTCAACTACGACTCATAACAATCCTATGAACAACAGATCTGAATCTTGCCCTATGCTGGACAAAGTTCATTGTCTCTGACACAGCTAACCCTATTGTCACAGTTACTATCAATCCATCTCATCCAAGGTCTTCCTCTTCTGTGCTGACTCTCTACCCTTCCAAGAATGATGTCCTTCTCTAAGAACTGACCTCTCCTGACAACATGCTCGAAGTATGTGAGATGGAGTTTCAAAATTCTTACCTCCAGAGAGCAAACTGTTTTCACCTTCTCCAGGACAGAACTTTTTGTTCTCTTGACAGTTCATTGTGTGCTCAATACTCTTCTCCAGCAAGACAGATCAATGACATTGATTCTTCTGTCATCCTTATTTATTGTCCAGCTCTCAGATACATAGCAAGCAACTGAGAAGACCATGGCCTGGGTCAGGTGCACCTTAGTCTCTACACTGATATTGTTACTCTCTAGCATTATGGAAAGATCCTTGAAAGCAAGATTTACCCAGTGCAACTCATTTTTTGATTTACTGATTGTTGGTGCCATGGCTGTTGATTATGGATCCAAGCAAGATGAAATTGTTGATAGCTTCAATCTTTTCTCCAACTATCACGATGCATTTTGTTGGACCAGTGGTGAAGACTTTTGTTTTCTTCATGTTGAAATGCAATCCATTTGAAGACTTTATTCCTTGATCTCCTTCAGTTAACACTTCAAGTTATTCTCAGTTTCAGAGAGCAAATTGTGTCATCTGCATAATACAGGTGTTGATGAGTCTTACTTCAATCCTGATACTACATTCTTCATAAAGTCCAGCCTCTCAAATAATCTGTTCAGCATACATATTGAAAAGATATGAAGAAACGATACATCCCTGATGTACTACTTTCTTGGTTTTGAACTATACAGTGTTTATTTGGACAACAGCTTCTGTTAAGGTACAGAAGAATCTACCTTTTGAGAAGACACCAGCCCAAACAGCCTACACAAACCTTCTCAATATAAACCTTCCATCTATTGCCTGGGTGCACTGACATTCTGGACATGCTTGTTCTGAGAAAAGCCAGCAAATAAATTGCTTATACTCTGAGCTGAGTAATCTAGAGTCTATCATCCTCGTTAGGAAATACGAAAGTGTGGATTCCTTTAGTTCATCAAGCCCCCTTAACCATATACTCTGAGAAGCAGCAAAATGCAGCAGCTTGTCCTGGGCTAACCCGCAGATTCTGGCTTTGAGACAACCGTGGTCCTAGTGCTGACATCAGGCTCCACTTCTTTATCATCTCAGATCCTCAGTCAGTGAAGCAAGGCACCTCCAGCTCCTTGGAAATCTTTGACCTGCAACTTCCTTCCTTGTTCCCAGTACACATTAGGCACCAAGGGTAAGGGTGATCACTGTTTCCCCAGACATTGTTGAGTTAGAGGGTATACTGACATTCTTTGGCACACACATCCTCCTCTGAGTCTTGGATGTTTACTGTTCTTTACTCATTAATCCCAGTGCTGGCTATCTGATGGCCTCCAAGTCAGCTCACTGGCTATATAGATTTCTGATCAGAGATATTCATCCTCTTAAACATGCTACTTTTCATCTCATGCAGGACTTTGATCATAAAAATGTTTGTCTTCTCAATACTGTCACTTCTCAACCCTGTCTTGGGGCCTTGGAGGATGCTTCTTGATCCTAAACAGGGCTATGGGTGCTGGAGTGTTTACCCTCTCCCCAGACCCTCCCCTTGGTTGCCTCTTAACTAACCTTTCCAAATTAGGCCTCCAAGACTGTAAGTCAAAGAAATTAATCTTTCTTTGTAATGTTCTTTTGGCCACAATACAGATTGGATAATAATTCACAGTGGCCTGAGAATGGCTCTTCCGATTTCAACATTCTTTGTGACCTACACAAGTTTTGTCAGGCTAAGGGTCCCCTATGTCCAGTATCTCTCATCCTTTCACTCCTCCCTCTCTCTGTACACTTTCTGCGCAATCTATCATATCCTCCTAACGCACTCTAAACCCCACACCACCCTATAATCCTTCTGTGCTGGCCTCTCTGAGTGCCCCTACAGACTCCACATCTGCTGTCACCACAGGCCCTACTGAAATTCAAGCACATTGCCCCATACCCAAACCCTGATCCTGATGCTGGAGCCACAGAAGCCAAACCCTCACCTTCGGAGGACATTACACGCCAGCCACCTATGCTTTCCCCCTCCCCAAGTCCACTTACACCCAGTGAGACAGCAACAAAGACTTGTCTTCCAGTGGCCTCTTCCCCCTTCCTGAAGTCACTGGCATGAGGGGAATCATTCGAATTCATGTCTCATTTTCACTCACAGATCTACCACAGAAAACTACTTAGGGTTCATTTTCCACCAACCCCACCCTCAAAAACCCACTGACTGAACCTATTTGGTGTATGGAAGACTCTTCCTGGTGGGGAATTGTTCTCTCCCAAGACATCCTCTAGAAGATTGTATCCCTAACTTAAAACACTTCAGATCTCCCCTCAGAATCCATGCTGATCTAGTCCTCCCACAACCACATCTATCCTTAGCATCTCCACACATAGGAAGAGCAGACAAGATATATTTCCACCCAAACCTCACATCTTTGACACCCTTGGCAAGACCCAGACACAATCTTCTTAACACCCATACTATCATCCAATTACAAGAACTACTGGGAATATGATACTGTATTAAAAAAAAAACAACCCAAAAACAAAAACCCAAACAAACCCATTATAACTCTATTCCCCAAACGTTATCAGAGCACCCTAGTTAACCCCACCCAACTTTTTTACAAGAGATTCCTGTAGACATGCTTCTCCCTACAGATCCTTCTACATGAATTGGAGTCGGCTATTATATACTTCACTCCCTCTCACCACTACCTCCCTTTTGTGAAAATACTTTCTTTTCTTCAAGGAACTCTTTGAGTTGATTTATTCAAAGACCCTACTCAATGCATTCTTCAAAGGTGAATTTGACTACACCTGGGATGAAGTCATTCACTTCATCTCATTTCCCCTGGGCTGCTAGATACCTGGATCTTCCTTTCTACTTCATGATCATATTCATCTTCCTCTCCTTCTCTCTAAAGGTAGATTCTCACACTCCCATTAGCCCTGAATTGAAGTCTATTCCCTCCATTCCTACACTGAAGAATCCCTTCACCTAGTTCTGAATGCTTCTGACCTTGCTCTTACTGAAATCTGCTGCATCTACTTTCCATTTCTCCCTCAGCTTATTCTGCCTTCACACGGCCTCTTTCAACAGGGGAAACATCACATGCTGCCTTAGTTCCCTTCTTTAGTAAGAGATCTCACTTATAACTTTGTCAATCCTCTGTTATCCTCCCTTGTTGAAATAACCCTCAATGACTGAAGAGTGCAATTTGTCCCTGTGGGCTTGAAAGGAATACTCATCTATGGCCCTATAGACACCATAGTTTGTATCAGAATGCACCGCTCACTCTGCTTCTCAAGAGAAATCTTCCACATAAGAAAGCCAGATGAGTCATTAAGACACTACTATTATACAATATCTGCTTCCCTGACCATGAGGAAGTCCACCTTAGCAAAGGATATAAGGCTCCCTACAATGTGAAGGTTAATCAGCCACCAGTTACACTCTTTCCCCCCAAACTCCTCCTGGGGATCCTAGTTTTTTCAAGTATGAGGACTTTCCCAACCTCTCAACCTCTTGAGCATCAATGAAGACAACTATATACAACATCCAAACATCCCAGGATTTACTTAACATGATCCAGGCCCTGACCTCTTACAACACAGGGTAACAGTCCAGCTCCATTTTCCTCTATCCTGGGTCAGCTTTCCAAATTCCTTTCCTACCCTTAGGCACAGCCATACTCTTATACACCAGCCAGACCTAGGCAAAAGTACCATGGGCGTTGGATGCCTCTCCCTTTGCCTCCTACTTCAGTACGATGTCCAAGAATCTTTAGAACCAGGGAGTGAAGTCTTCTTTTTATGAGGCATCACTATGTGTATGTGCCCTCCTACTAATTGGACCAGGATATGCACCCTAGCATATATCTCCCCTGACATACCCATCTCATTAGGAGATGCTCCCATTTCCCTCCCTGTAAAAGGTCTAGTTTGACATCAGTGCACTACCCAGTTCTTTCTATCCCTAGTAGAATTCAATGTCACCTCAGGAGCAGCTCTATGGGGGTTCAGGGCTAGGTACTATCCTATATGGTTTCTATTACTTTCCACAAGCATTGGTAGGTAGCCATCCTACAAGAAATTTCTCCTTTATGTGATTTACAGGACCAGGTAGACTCCCTTGCAGCCATTGTCCTCCAAAATGGCAGAGATTTGGATCTCATTGCTGTAGGAGAAGGAGGTGTTTGTATTTTCTTGTAAGGGCAATGCTGTTTCTTAGCCAATAAGTCAAAAGTGGTATGTGCTAGAGTTGTTGGACAGCAAGATTATGACAATTACAAATCACCATTCCAGACTTATGGATCTCTTCTGTGTGGGGATGATGGCTACTCCCCATACTTGGACCACTGTTGACCATAACCCTGATCTTGTTATTTGCCCTATGCTTACTTAGTTCAGCTTGTAACGTCTTTTACACAAAATAGGATAAAAGCTGTTACTTCTACAAAAGTAACCGAAACGCTTACCTACGTCATCCCCTATTAGGCTCTTGCATCCCAACCTCTCTCTCACAATGATCCCACAGACAGCAGGAAGCAGTGTGAGACCTCAATGTCCCATCTCCTTCAAAAAAAAACAAAACAAAAAAAACCCCCAAAAAACTACAACGCTGGAACAAGAGTCCTGGGAATCTGACCTTAGAGGCCTGGGAATTAAAACCACAGACCCTCCCTTCTTTTGTGCATAATAACTGTTACTACAGCAAACCGCCCTTTCTTCCCTTGAGCCCTGTGAACTAGAGCTTTTCTGGTAACTATTAATGTTAGAATGTGGGGAAAGATCTACCTTTGTGAAAAATGTGCAGAAAAATATACCTTTGTGAAGAATGTATAGAAAAATCTCCTTTTGTTAAAGTCCTCAGCCCACACAAACCTCCTCCTCAATATAAACCCTCCATCTGTGTCACCCCAGCACACCTGCATTTCTGGACATGCTTTTGCTGGTGAAGGTCAGCCAATAAACTGCTTGTACTCTACGTGAGTGATTCTGAGTCTATAAGAACCTGGACCATATTTTTGCTAATAAACTACCCTTTATTTTCCCCTTCACTCCTGTGTCCTCTCCTCTCTTTCTGGCAAGCCAAATATCTCTGACCTTAGTGTTCACAGAATTTATAGGCACACTACAAAGACTTGGCCCGTGCCAAGACTTCTTCATCTTTTGGTCTCTCTCTGTTTACCTCAATCCTTTGAGTGAATAAGAGGGCCAAACTGGAAGAACTCACACTCCAAGCAAGCAAAATAATCAACGATTCTTTGAAGAGTCACCATATTTGCTGTCCACTCTGCTGTGTTCATAGTGTGAGCATCATCCTTTTGAGTCTCTGCTGCTCGTTCTGATTCTTTGATCAGGGAGTATGGTTGAACCAGGCCAAGAGCCAAGGGATTCAGCCTCCCGGTGTTAATCCCAAGGTAATGTTGTTGTTGTTGTTGTTGTTGTTGTTGATTGCCTTCAAATCGAGCATGACTCATAGAGACCCTATGAATAAAAGGCCCGAAGCCTCCCTACAACTGTCAACAGTTATAAAAGTTCATAAAATTTCTGGAGGCAAGTTGTTTAGGAAGTGGATGCCACTCCTGCTTCCAAATCCCAAGTTAATAATAGGAGTTATTTTCTCAACACAGCATTGTTCTTTTAGGACAATGTACTTTCACGTGTTTTACTGTATCATTTTTTAAAAGTAATACTTCTGGACTTTTATATTAAATCCCCATTTTTTTTTGCATATGAATGGTTTAATGGAAAACCGATTTACAAACATTTCTTAAAACCACAATTTAAAAAAGAGAGATATAGACACAGATCATCTTCTTATTGTTGTTATGTGCCGTCGTGTTGCCTGTGACTCATAGCAACCCTGTGTAAAACAGCTCTGAACCCTGCTCTATCCTGAGCCAACCTTATTGTCTCTGACACACCTACTCCCATTACCCCAGCCATTGAATCAGCCCATCTCATCAAGAGTCTTCCTTTCTTGCACTGTCCCTCTATCCTACCAAGCACAGACCTTAGTTCCACCAAAAAAGAAGGACTGCAAAGCGTATGTTTAGACCTCTGCTGAGAACTTCCTAGGCACAGAGAAGATTGGTACCAAGACTCATGGAGTCCTGGGCACACAAATTTTGAATGGAGACAAAGGCTTTCCCCCAGAGCTGAGAGATCAAGAGAGAGGTAAATCCCCATTTTAAAAAAGGAACAATAACGTGGATTGCTAAACTATTTCAGAATGACAAAAGAGGATTACTGTCTCATAGTGTTCCTGTGAACAATAGCTCTAAACTCTACCCTCTCTTGAGCCAGTCTCACTGTCGCTGACATGGTTGCCTCCATTGTCACAGTCACTGTGCCAATCGATCTCAGCCAGGGTCTTCCTATCCTGCACTGATCCTTCACTCTTCCAAGCCTGATGTCCTTCTCCAAGGACTGGTCCTTTCTGGCAACATGCCTACAGTATGTGAGATGGAACTTCAAAATCCTTATCTCCAGAAACCAGAAACAATCTGGTTTCACCCTCTCCAGGATAGATCTGTTTGTTCTCTTGGCAGTCCATGGTGTGTTCAATACTCTTCTCTAGCACCACAACTCAAAGGCATCAATTCTTCTGTCATCCTTAGTCATTGTCCAGCTCTCTGATGCATAGCAAGTAATTAAGGAGAGAGTGGTGTGAAGGAGGCATGGTCACCTACCTCCTCAGAGACTGCGGCCCAGGTGTGGCCCAGCCTCTATGTGCCCCTCAGTTGGAAGGCAGTCTCAGGCGGCCATGCACAGAGCCCTGCTGCTCTTCCCAGCATGCCTCAGCCCACTGAAAGAAACACAAAAAAGGATTAGATTTGGTATTTTCCAAGTGTTGAGCATTGATCTAAGCTGCTGACAAATCAAAGGCAGGCAGTTTGTATCCACCGATTGTTCCATGGAGAAAGATGGGCAGTCTCTTAATAGCTTGCCCATGTGTCAGGTATATGTTGAGTCAGACTCAAGTGAATTCTGCAGTACTTGGTGAGAATCAAGTGTGAGTAGGGGCCTAGGGTTCATACACGGTGGTTTGGAAGATCCCTTAGCAGATAGGACTCCACCACGGATGGATGGCCTCAGCACTGTGCTGCCCTCTGATCTGCTGCCCTTACCCAAAATGGCCTGCATAGCTTCTGCTGGCTCAGGAGATATCCCACCAGGGCTATTCATCAATTTTTCCTTTCCTCTTTTTTCTTTTCTTTGCTCCCCTCCTCTCTGTTCTCCGACTTTTAATATTGAGAAGTTGCTAGAGCTGAAGGAGCTATAAAGTCTTTTAGATAAAATATGTAACAAAGCTATTGTTTCTAACTAGCCTCAGGGCAAAACTCTCTGTTACAAGAGAAGAACTTAATTAGTGAATTAGACTTCCATTTAAAACTATACTCAACCCTGCAGACAGTGGGCAACTGCGGTCCTGTCTGATGTGTTGCTACCCTGGGGCTGGTACAAAGAAGGTGTCACTGACCTAGCAAAAGACCCATTTTCGATTCCTACTTCAGTGAGGGAGACTTCCTCTATCAAAAAGGACTGTCTCTTTCTAATTGCTTATGCTGATCCTGTGGGAAAAGACCTCTGAGGTCTCTTTCTAGGAGGGAACACAGCAGCACTACTGAGTGGCAGTGTAATTTACAATAAAGCTGCAGCGAGGTCTTCTATTGAGACCAACCCACAAAACTAAAGGCTTAAAAAAGGATTGTGTTTGAATAACACAACCAAGACTATGCATTATTTCTGATCAGGAAACAGGAGATAAGAAGGAAGTATCTCCTGCACAGAATCCATAGAAGAAGACCTTCTCTTACTGACATAGGATATGTTGTTACTGTGTAGCTAGATGTCTCTGACTCATAGTGACCCCAGATGTACAACAGAATAAAAATCTAGTCTGGTGCCATCTTCATGGCTGGCATGCTCAATTCCAATGCTGAGATCATGCTATATTTTGAGTGTTTTCTAACCTTGACTGCTAGTCTTCCAGCACTATATTGGACAGCATTATGCTGTGATCCATAGTTTTCATTGACTAACTTTTGGAATTAGATTGTCAAGCCTTTCTTCTTAGTATGTCTTTATGTGGAAATTCTGCTGATGCGTCAAACAAGCCAGTAAAGATGAGATGCCAGTATATTAATAATCCAGAATGCAACTCCATGCTCGCTGGCGTGCGGCCTCCCCTGGCCTGCACCACCACATGAAAGTGGAGGACAGTGAGTGTGTGACCAGCCAGCAGAGCTTTGAGCTGGACGATCAAGACCCATGTGGGCTAGAAGGAGGAGGCGGAGCACATCAAAGGAAGTCCCGAACGAGATTTGAAAGCGAAAATGAATAAGAAACGAAAGAGGGAAAAGGAGACCTCAAATTCTGGGGACACCAAGTCAGATTCTGCATCTGATTCTCAGAACATTAAAAAAAATCAGCAGCCATCTCCAAATCTCAGCATCCCAATGCAGAAGCTGCGGGATATGTGGAGATGAACAGAGTTTTTATCTGTGCTCCAGGGCCCAATCAGGAACATGGATGAAGCTGCATAACACGTATGCCAGTTTTGGGACACACAAGCAGTACCCGAGGTAAACGAAATAATGCCTTCTCACAGTGAATTTGAGCTAGGTAAAGACAATGTAAGCCAGGAACCATACTGCTTGCCACAGAGATTTATGTGGAGCACTTTAGATTTGAGTAATGCTGAAGTGTAGAAGGTGTTGTACCCTCTGCTAATTGAGAATTACACAGAAGATGATAGCAATGTTTTCTGGTTCAAGTGAAGTCTTACTGGTAACCTGAAATCTTACTGTGTGTCCACCAGGCTGATTTCTTCAGTGGCACTGTGGAGTCTGAATATCTTCAAATAAAAACAAAATAAAACAAAACCTAGTAAGTTTATAAGTGCCATCCATACAACATTAGGATCTAGGACAGGGTGAAGAAGATGGCTGAAATCAACTTTCTTCGTGTTCACAAGAAATTGAGATCAAAGTATTGAGATCAGTGTTAATTCGAGATAGAACTAGAGGAGTGAACATGGAAGAAATTGTCCAGGCTGTATACATGCCAGGGTGGTCCTTCCCACACCAGTGGCTATGTGTAAATACTGGCATTGATCACCGAACTCCAGAAAATTGATGATGTTGTTGTTATGTGCCATTGAGTTGCTTATGACTCATAGTGATCATTTGTACAAAAGCCCTAACTAAACCCTGCTCTATCCTGTGCCAACATTATTGTATCCAACACACCTACAACCATTACCCCAGTGACTGAATCAATCCATCTCATCAAGGGTCTTCCTCTCCTGCACTGTCCCTCCATCCTCCCAAGCATGATGTCTCTCTCCAAGGACTGTTCTCCTTACAACATGTCCAAAGTATGCCAGGCAAAGCTTCAGAATCCTTGCCTCCAAGGAGCAGCCTGGTTTCACCTTCTCCGGGACATATCTGTTTGTTCTCTTAGCAGTTCATGGTATATTCAACACTCTTCTCCAGCACCACAGCTCAAAGGCATCAATTCTCTTTCTATAATCCCAAGTCATTGTCCAGCTCTTTCTCACTTGAGTAGACAAATGACTTTACAGAGAACAATGAAGCTATACAGACTTCCAGATGTTACAAAGAACTCAGGTTTGAGACCAGTGGAGCAAAAAGATATCAAAGTTACCTGAAAGAGCTTCATCTAGCCCTGGTAATAGATGAAGACGAAGTTGCCCACTGGTTCCTTTTCCTGGAGCACATTATTGACATCTTCGTGGAAGAGAGCTTGCATGGTAAACTAACAGACTTCCTGAGCTTCTACACACTCCCTCTGACAGTCATGCATCACCCAGTCCATAAGAGCCTCAAAGCTGCTTTCTCCTACAACATTCACATAGAAACACACCTCTTAGACCTCCTGAATGATGCACTCATGATAGCCAAGCTGAAAGGATGTACTTGGTGCATTAGATTTGATGGAAAAGAAGGCATTCTTGGAAAACCTAAAATTTGGTATAGGAGATGGCAATTCGTAATAGTATTTGTACAATTGGATGTATCCAGGAACAGATTCTGAAAAGGTTGGATTTGTATTACAGGTGTTGTTGATTGCCTTCAAGTCGAGCACCACTCATAGTGACCCTATGAACAAAAGGCCTGAAGCCTTTCTATAACTTGTCGTTTATCAAAGTTCATAGAGTTTCCAGAGGCACGTTGTTTATAGTAGATGGATATTTTTATTTCCAGAACACTCATCATTGTTTATTATTATTCTATACAATGATTCCTGGAACTGCCATTTCAAAGAAGAGTAAAAGCACAACTTAAGTGAAATTGAAGCAGTTATTATCAATCAGAAATGATGAGAAAACATACACATGTGACCAATTCCACTAGAATGTAAAACATAGTCCATTTCTGCACTGTTTACCCATTTGGAGGTAAACATTCCTCTAGTCTTTTCATTTCTTCGTTGTCTCTTGATGAGAGCTACTTCTCTACTCTAGCAAAGGGGACTGCTTTTGTGTGGACTGCAGAGGATTTAGGGAGTCATGTAAGAAATTCATTGCTATTGTGTGATGATAAATGGCTGCATTTATATATATACATTTTTTATCAAGAATGTTGATCATCCACAATAAGTACTTGTGCTTGTATTTGAATACCAGTGGTATATCTTCTATCATCATATTTTTGTGCATAACAGAGTTTGAACTGACCCCATAGCTTTTTCTCCAGCAGGTTTTCAGAGGGTGTAAATTGCACAGGGGTTGATCTTTCTCCTGTGGAGCAGCTGATGGATTTGAATTGCATGCCTTTGGAATTGCAGTACAGTTCCTTACCACAAGGTCACCAGAGCTCCCACACAAACCACCATAGTGCAAGAAAATGATAGCTAGGTGGCTGGGTATATATTTATAATTAAATACATCTACTACCACTAAGCTGATTCCTATTCTTCTCCCCACCTCCTTAATGTGTGCCACCGAGTTGGATGTGACTGGCACAGGAGGAGACTACCTATGCTTCTCTAGAGGAACATCTAGTGGATTTGAAATGTACGCCTTCAGGATTGCAGTAGAGCTTCTTGCCACTAGGCCACCAAAGCTCCCTGCTGATTCCTATTCTTAGTGACTCTATATTTCAGAATGAAAATGTTCCAGAAAGCCACAGTTTTCATGGACGCAATTTACCACATTTTTCTCCTACTCTATATCGGTATTCCATTGGGTTGCTTAATGACTTGACATTAAGTCTGGCATCTAACAATAACAAAACAATGTATTAATTATTAACACAGAGTGTCCCAGAGATTTTAGTGTGATTTTAAGCTTTAAGAACTTCAAAAGTATAAAAGTTATAAAATTTTGAAAACCTAACTAGGAAGTTGAATTATTCATAGTTCTTTTGTACTTATTGAGATTTTTGAGTTTAAAATAATACATTGTTAATTTTGTTTTTAGGCTCTTGTGACTGAAGGTGACAATGACTGAAAGAATAATTAAAAATTTATTTTAAAACTTCACAGAAAAGTATATAAACATACGAAGAATTTAAATAATTTAACTTTCAAGTAACTTTTTGGGTAGACGTTTCACATTTACACCTCTGATGTTTAAGCTTAAAATTGCATCAACCTATTTTGGATACATTATTGTAGGCCATTAGGGAGATGCTTGTATAATATTCATATGACACATGATAAACATATAGATATCTTTTTTAAGATTTATTGAGCTTTGTCAACTATAGGCACTGTATATATAATAATGATGGGACCTCTCATGGTCTTGTGGCAAGAAGCTGTGCTGCAATCCTCAAGGCATGCGGTTCAAGACCACCAGCTGCTTTGCAGGAGAGAGATGGGCAATCTCCTCTTGTGTGATTAACTGTCTCAGAAAACCTGCTGGAGGGTCAGCTGTGGGTCAGTTTCGATTCTACGCTATACAACAACAACAACATATAACAATGAACAAAGTAAATAAAAATCCATGTTATCCTAATAGCTCAATACGTATAGTCCTTATTTCAGAGCTTCAATCATTGTTCAGAAATGCTTTAGAAAACTTCCTGAAGTCCAATAGTAAGTATCACTTCGTTGTTTTTTTTTTGTTTGTTTGTTTGTTTTTGTTTTTTAAATGCCTTAAGGAGAGAGTCTCAAAAGGTCATGGGATAATTGAATTTGTGTTTACGCTATTTTGGTATGTTCATGACAACAAACCTCTAGTAGACTTCCCAGCAATCTGATTATTTCTTAGTCATCTTACTGCATTTCATTCCTTTCCTCTCATCTCGAACTACAAATTCTCTCTTCTCAGTCTGTACATTGCATTTTGCTTAGAAAGAAGAAACAGCCAGAATTTTTTTTTTTTAAAAAAAAGGGAAAAAAAGAAAGAAAACTTCCTTGTGTTCCCTTTATGGACTCTTCTAATCAACCTGGATCTACACCTTATATTTTGTCTTCCTCCCTTCCAAATGCTTAGTTGAGCTTCTGACTAAAGTCCAACCCCATAATTTATACACCGGATCCCATCCTCTTTGGTTTATTTGAGGACTTTTACTTCTTCCATCTGTTCCATATCACTAAGTTTCATCTCTCTATTGAATTTTTCCCATTAGCTAACAAACATACTATAATTTCTTATAAAATGTTTCCTTCATTCTACATTTCTTTCTAATGTTTTCTTTGCTCCCATTCACAGTAAATATCAGAAGAGGGGTCTATATTAATTAGCTATACTTTTCTCTTATTCTCCCTTGCTGTTGTTAAGTGCTGTTGCATTAGATATAGAGCTCTGGTAGCCAGTGGCAAAAGCAGCACTGCAATCCTGAAGGTACACAGTTTATGGCCACCAGATGCTCTATGGGAGAAGGATGAGCAATCTCCTCCTCTGCAATTAACTGCCTCTGAAAACCTGCAAGAGGGCCAGCTATGGGTCATTTCTAGCTCGATGGTACACAACAATTTACCAATAGGAATACTTCCCAGTGTTGTTTAGTTTTAGTAATGGTTGCAGCCACTATGTAAAAACCATCTCTTCTTCAGACCAGTTCTTCTTCATGTCCCTGACTCTCTGCTTTAGCAAGCATGATGTCTGTCTCTAGAGACTGGTCCTTCCTGTTAATATGTCCAAAAGTATGTGAGATGAAGTCGTCATCTTTGACTCCAAGAAGTATCTGGTTTACTTTTTCTAACACAGATTTGTTTGTTCTTCTAATAGTCCATGGTATGGTCTACTCAGCATTTTTCACCAACATTGTAAGTCAAATGTATCAATTCTTCTTTATTTTTCCTTATTCATTGTCCAAGTTTTAAACACATATGACATGATTGAATATGCCATGGCTTATCTCAGGCTCATCTGAGTCCTCATTGTGACATTTCTTTCTCTCTTAAATGAAGCTTTTATGCCTCCTCACTGCACTGAACTATAAGTCAAAATGCATCTCAATGACCACATAGCCCGACAAGCCCAAGATCAATTCCTAGTCTTATGGACTTCATTGGCATTATTTAACCACCTAGTCATGCCTTACTTGTTCTCCACTTAGCTTCCCAGGACATCATATTTACTGGCTGCTATTTATCAGTATTTGGAAACAGGAGTGGCATCCACGTCCTAAACAACATGCCGCCAGAAACTCTATGAACTTGGATAAATGCTGATAGTTGTAGAGGGACTTCAGGCCTTCTGTTCATAGGCTTTCCATGAGTCGTGCTCTACTCAAAGGCAATTAACAACAACAATTTCTCAGTGTACTTTCTTGACTTCTTCCCTCCATGTTTTTCTAGCTGATGGAGTATTCCAGGTCTGTATCTTTAGACCTTTTCTTTCTCAGCTCACATTCAATATTCATGTTGTTGCTGTAGTTGTACACTGTGGAATTAGAACTGACCCATAGTTGATCTCCTAGTCTGTTTTCAGAGGTAGTTAATTGCAAGGGAGGATATTGTTAATCTTTCTTCTGTGGAACACCTTGTGGGCTCAAACTGTGTACCTTTGCATTGGCAATACAATCTCTTACTGAGAAGGGAGCCACCAAGAGCTCCCTTCAGTATCCATAGTCCTAATCTTTTCTTAGCCAACACCTCAGATTTGTTTCAGCTCCCAGAACTCTCTTTATGGACTAGTATACTAAGCTGTCTCCTCAACATTACCTCTTGCACATCCAATAGATATTTCAAACCTAACATGTTCCTATCCTTGTCTTGAAATTGCTAAATGACAGGACAAATGACCAGATTAAATAATTGAGTCATTCTTCAATCTCTTTGCTTTTTATCTTCAATAGCTTACACACTATTGCTGTTGCTAGGTGTCGACCAGTTGAATATGAATCAGTGAACCCATGAACAATAGATCCGAAACCTATCCTATCCGGCATCATTGCAATGATCTTTGCCTTGCTCTTACCCACTGTTGCAGTTACTATGTCAATTTATTCCTTTGAGAGCCTTCCTCTCTTTCAGTGACTCTCCACATTTCCAAGCATGATACCTTTTCCCAAGAACTAACCCTTCCTGACAACATGTCCAATGTATGTGAGACAAAGTCTCATAATTCCTGCTTTGAAGGAGCACCTTGGCTGCTTAATGCAGATTGTTGAAGAATTTTTCTCTAATCCTGATGCCAGATTCTTCCTCATGTGGTCCGACTTTTTGGATGTTTTTTTTGGCATAAAGATTGAATAGGTGTGGAGAAAGGAAACAATCCAGCTCTTCACATTTCCTTATTGGGCATCTGTTAAAATAACTGCTTCGTTGTCTATGTATAGGTATCACATAAACACTATTAAGTATTCTGGGTTTCTATTCTTCTCAATGTTATCCATAATTTATTAAACAAATACATTTTATAGTCAATAAAGCACAAGTAAACATCTTTGTGGTGTTTTCTGTTTTCAGCCAAGATCCATCTGACATTAGTAAGGCTATCCTTTATCCCATGGCCTTCTCTGAATTCAGCTTGAGTTTCTGACAATTCTCTGTTAGTGCACTTTACTGTTGTTGTTGTGTACTATGAAATTGGAACCAACCCATAGCTGACCCTCCAACAAGTTTTCAGAGGCAGTAATCACATTGGAGGAGATTACCCATTCTCCCACAGCACTGCTGGTGGACTCGAACCACATATCTTCGGGATTGCAGCACAGAGTCTTACCACTAGGCCACCAGAGTTCCCTAATGTACTTTACTAGCCATTTAAAAATCATGTTCAGGAAAATTTTATTTGCATGTAATATTAACAATATTATCTGATAATTTCTGTAGTCTGTTTGAAATTTTTTTTTTTAATGGCAGCACATATGAGTCTCTTTCAGTTTATCGGCTAAGTACCTGTCTTCCAAATTTCTTGGAATAGATGAGTGAGCATGCCCAAAGCTGCATCTGTTTGCTGAAATGCTTCAGTTGGTGTTTTATCAACTCCTGGAGCTTTGCTTTCCCCCCTCCGCCCAATATCTTCAGTGTAGCTTGGATTTAGGCCTGTTATTTCAGTGATGATCAGTGTTGATTCCTCGTCTGTCTTCATCTGAAAGCTCCACTGAAACCTGTATACAAGGGATGACCTTGTTGATATTTGGAAGCATAGCTTTCAGCATCACAGTAACACCCAAGCCATCCCAGTATGGCAAGCTGACAGACAAGTGCTATATCCACCCGAGGAAACTATAAAACAAACAAGTAGAGCAATATTTGAAAAGTTATAGGAAATAAAAAAAGAAAACAACCCCAAAACCAACAACAAACAATCAAGCTGTCTGACCTGGGACAGTGTATTTGCCAGCCAGCAGAAAACTGCAGTTGAGTTGCCTAGTCAGTGGGAGATTCTGTTTGTCTGAGCAGTGGCTGAGGTCAGAATGTCAAGCTGAATTCAGAAGAGACAATGAAATAAGAACTACCATTGCTGATGTCAAATAGGTCTTGGCTTAAAGCAGAAAACACTAGAAAAAGATTTACTTGTATTTTATTGACTATGCAAAGGCATTTGATTATGTGGATAATAAATTATTGACAACATTGAGAAAAATGAATTTTCAGAACTCTTGTACTAGTGTCAATCAGCCTAATAAATCTAGGGTGTTGTTTTTTTTTCTTAAATTAAAAACAACAAAAAGCAGTATATGCATCAAAAAAATTGTTGTTTCAACAGAACTTTGATATACTGCAATTTTTTCTTTTTTTAAATTATGCTAGTTTATTTGCAAAATTCAAATTCATTGTTTTCCAGACAAGATTCTTTAATTTCCTTCACTCTCCACCGATCAAATTGTACTCCCCTGTGAGATACACTGCATATTTTATAATCGGGAAATGTGTACATCACAATTGTATCCTTTCTCCATATATATATTCAATCTGTATACTGACAAAATTATTTGAGAAGTTACACTATATGAAGAAGAATGTGGCATCAAAATGAGAAAGACTCATTAAGAAGATGCCTTATACAGATGACACAACCTTGCTTGCAAAAGGTGAGGAATATTTGATACACTGAAGTTCAAAGCCGTTAATGTGGATTGCTGTAGATGTTGTGTACTGTTGAGTTAGAACTGACCCATAACTGACCCTCCAGTGGGTGTTCAGAGGCAGCTACTCACATGGGAGGAGATTTCCCAGCCTTCTTCCATGGAGCAGCTGGCAGATTTGAACCCCATGCCTTCAGGATTGCAGAACAACTTCTTGCCACTGAAATCCTCACCACTAGACCAATAAGCTATATTATGATATTGGTGATGTGTGTCATCGAGTCTGTACCACCTAATAGCTGACCCTCCAGCATGTTTTTGTTGTTGTTAGGTGCCATCCAGTTGAGTATGACTCATAGTGACCTTATGATGAACAGATTTAAACTCTGTCCTATCCTGTGCCATTCTCACAATCTCCAACACCCTCAGGCTCATTGGTGCAATCACTGTGTCACACTACCTGGTGGAGGGTCTTCCTCTCCTTCACTGTCTTCGCACCATCCCAAGCATGATGCACCCCTTCAAGGAATAACCTATCCTAGCAACATTGCACTGAATGAGATTGCCCATACTTCTCCGATGGAGACTAGTAGATTCAAACTTCATGCCTTTGAGGTTGCAGCATAGCTTCTTACCACTAGGCCACAGGAGCTCCCTATATCATGGTAGATGGAGAAAAGATTGAAGTTGTCAGTGTTCATAATGAACCTCTGTGGTAACATCAGTCAAGAAGTCCAAACATGTGTTGCATTGGGCAAATACTCTGACAAAGCTCTCTTTAAAGTAATAAAGAACAAGGTTGTCTGTTTAAAGACTAAGATGTGCCTGATCCAATCCATGGTATTTTTATTTGTTTCCTACATATCTGAAATTTAGACAAGGAATAAGGAAGACTGAAGAAGAATTATGGTATTAGTAAAGAGTATTGAGTATCTCATAGGCTGCCAAAAAAAAGGCGCTTTTTAGAGGCAAGAATGGTAAAACTTCATTTCACATACTTTAAGCATATAGACAGGGAGAGGCTGGTCCTTGGACATCATGCTGGGAAAGCCAAAAAAAATCAGTGAAAGAGAATAGGACCCTCAAGAAGATAGATTGACCCTCAAGGAGAAAATCCAATAGGATCCTCAAGGATATAGTTTTTATGTGCCCTTGTGACTCATAGCAACCCTATGCATAACAGCTCTGAACTCTATCCTATCTGAATCAGTCTCACTGTCTCCAACACACCTACTCCCATTACTGTGTCAATCCATCTTATTCAGAGCCTTCCTCTCCTGCACTGTCCCTCCACCCTTCCAAGTACGATGTCCTTCTCTGAGGACTAGTCCATCTTGGTAATGACATGCTCAAAGTATGTAAGATGGAGCTTCAAAATCCTTGCTTTAAAGGAGCAACTTAACGTCTCCATTTTCAGGGATAGAGATATTTATTCTCTTTGCAGTTCATGATATGTCAAAACTGTTCTCCAGCACCACAACACAAAGGCGTTGATTCTTCTTCTATCATCCTTAGTCATTGTCCAACTGCCTGATGCATAGTTAGTAATTGCAAAGATCATGGTCTAGATGAAGTATACCTTAATTTCTTGACTGACATAATTTCTCTTCAACCCTCTGGAGAGTCACTGGCAGCAGATTTTCTTTTTTTTTTGCCCTTGTAGAAAATATAATTATATGAAGAAGACATGTAATTACATAAAGGAGAAAATGGATTCACAAACAGTAGCATTTTTAAGGTGAAGAAAAAGATCACAAATGAAGAATAAAAGAATAAGTCGGCTTGACCTTAAGCCCATTATGCATCCCTATTGTCCCATCCATTTCTTTTTTTTTTTTTGACCCTTAAGTGGATTTTTCAAAATTATTATTAAATTTTATTAGTTTTAATGAACATTTACAGAGATTTTGGGTTTCCATTCATTCATTGCTGCACTGTTTTCTCTACCCTCCTCCCCAGTTCGTTCTTCTTCACCCCCCCGAATGTCTGTTTTAATTGTC
>NW_006399824.1:11386694-11398713 GCF_000299155.1 Elephantulus edwardii | reverse complement strand
GTCTTTTAATATCCTGACTGCTGGTGCCAAAAATATTGATTGATACAGTGACTCTTAAAATTGGTTTAAGTATGGCAGAGATTGTGAAAGGAAGAATAGGAAAAGTTTCAGAACTTCTGTTCTTTTGCTATGAGTGCTCGTTAACTGGACAGCACGTAACAACAATTTCAGTGCAGCTTGGACTTCTTCGTTTACTACATTGATTTTTGATCATCTCCTACATTCTGAAATATTTCCGTGTTGGCTAATACTTTTGGTACAATAACTGCATCCTTCCCACTTATTTTGTTGCTTCTTGAATCATTTACTGGTTTCTCCACAGAATCCTTCATTATAATTTTAACTCAAGGCTTGAATTTGTTGTTCAGTTTTTTTCAACAGAAATATATTGCACATGTTCTTCCCTGTTGGTTTCCTAATTCTAGTTCTTTGCACATTTCCTTGTGATATTTTGCTTTGTTTTCTTGAGATATCCTTTGAAATATTGGTTTTCTTCATAACATCTTTCTTTGTTTTTTGCCTTCTCTATGTTTTAAAGTACAAGTTTCAGAGTTTCTTCTGACTTTTGGTATTTTTCTTCTTTCATATCTTTTAAATGATATTTTACTCTCTTTTTAAATGGCCCTCACCTGATAGAATATACGAGAATCAGACTAACTATCTGTAAAATGAAATGGTAGTATTAGCAGTCAAAACAAGACCAAAGATGGATTTGGAATTATCAATTACTCATTTACAAGTTAATTTACAAATTAAACTGAAGAAACTGTAAACCAGTTCATGGGAGTCAAAATAAGACCTTGAGTTTATCCCACTTGATTTGAGAATGTTTTGGACTATAATGGCCAAAGGCCAGATGAGTTGTGGGATGACATCAAGGACATCACACATTCAGAAAGTAACATGTAACTTTCCGTTCTCAAGCTCACTGTTGTCAAGTCAGAATTGACTCCTAGGTGACCCTTCAGGTTTTCAGAGGCAGTAAGTATGGCAGATTGTTAGTCTTTCTCCTGTGGAGCTGTAGGTTGATTTTAACAAGGAGCGAGGTACTGTCTATGATTCAGCAGTGCACCTCTCTTCATACCATACCACCAGAACCCTCTTGTTCATCCTAATCTTTTTTCTGGATGACTGTAATAGTTTTCTGATGAGCTTCTCTGCTTCTAATTTGCCAACCCATAGGCTTCTCCATGCAGCAGCTGACACAATTCTTCCAAAGCAGGGCTGAAACTACTCTGATGATTTCATACCATGGTTGGAGCACATTATTTTTTTGTGGCTTATAGCCTTTTTTAAATTAACACCTACTTACCCCTACAACTTCATTTGCCCTGCTTTTTTAAAAATATTTTTTCATTGTTGAAGATTTTCTTCCCTGCATCTTCTTTCCCTCCCCCAAGCCACCCTGCAATGCACCCTGTTTTTCAGATTGTTGTCATACATAAAATATATAGTCATATATTCCTTTTGGACAGTTCTTCCCCCTCATCTGTTCTAGTGCAGTGTTCATTGTGTATTAATTTACCCACTTGATTATTGGCCTCTAGCCTTCTGCCTCTGCTGTTTCACAGAATCACCCCAAGAAGTATTGCTCTCTAGAGCTCAGTCTGGAATACTCTTCTCACATTGAGCTTTTTGTCTACATCCTGAGGCTTGTTCATATCTCCAAAGTGGCATTTCTTCTTTTGAGAGGGTCTCCCTCGCAGTCCTGGATAAAAGAACATCTACTTTGAGCCCATCACTTAGAAGCAGTCTCTTCACCCTGCTTTCTATTTTTTTTTTCCATAGAATTTACCCCTTCGTGACAGCACAGTATAAGCATAGAGATTTTAAAATGTATTACCTACCTCTCCTTATTAGTATAAAAGTTCTGTGTAGGTGGTAACCTTGTTTTGTCAACTCAGCTGCCAGTACTTTTACATAAGGAAAAACCAAACCAAGATCCCTAGGTGGCAGAAATAGTTTCTGCTGTTAATGGAAAAGATTCAAAGGGGCGGCACTCACATCAGATGTTAGAATGACAGGGCCAACATGTGTTCTCAGGAAGGAAAAGGTCAGGATGTAAATCATTTGGACATTGGAAGACTGTCGAGATGTAAACAAATGTTCCTCGGAAAATTGTAGTCATATATAACCTCACTGGCTGGCCCCTCAGTAGGTGCTAACTCCCTCCTCCCTCAACTATTTGACCTTTACATTTCAAAGGACTTCTAAGAAAAAGCTGATCTTATCCAAAACAATCATTGACCCCCTTACCCTCTCTGCACTTGAAGAGTGGGGTGTTTTATGTTTTTGCATAGAACTGAAAAAAATAAAAAAACCCACAAATTAACAACAAAAAATTTCAACCCCAAAACAATACAATAGGATCATTTCTAATTCATAATGGCTGAGGTTATGAATCTTTATGAAGGAAGACTACCCATCTTTTCTCCTGACGATGGATTTGAACTACTGACCTTTCGGTTAGCAACTTTATGCTAAGCCAGCAGGGCTTCTTGCTCCCCCGCTGTTGTTGTGTGCCTTCCAGTCAGAACCGACTCATAGCTGACTCTCTAGTGGGTTTTCAGAGACAGTAAATTGCACAGGAGGAGATTGCCCATTCTCTGGGGAGTAGCTGGTGGATTCGAACAGCATGCCTTTGGGATTACAGCACGGCTTCTTACCACTATACAACCTGATCTTAAAATTTTGTCTAAATAAGGCCCCTTTTCAAGTATTTTCCCACTTCTCTCTTTACCTCCTCTAGTCAGCACATAGATCAACTTTTTGAGACTCTCGTGCAGTTGAAGTCAATCACAGAAATAATACAGAATATATGAACTGATGGTTTCTACCCAGGGAAGGTTAAGGCATGCTTAGAGGCTGTGAGACCTAACTTTCTGGGTTGTTCCCTCTAGGTGACTCTGGACAGTATATTGAGATTTTAAAAGGAATCTCCATTGTTTGTGAAAGAAACACTGTACTCTTTAGAATTTATGAAAATAATCTACTTGGCTGACAGAGACTTAATCATCAAGAGATTTAGTGAAGAGTGCTTGAGTTTTGATTCAGCTAAAAAGTACCTGCTGTCCAACAGAGAGCTGGGCATCTTTACTCCCTGCATTCTTTTGTCAATCGATGTGTTAACTTTTTAATGGGTTGAGTTCTGTCAAGCAGAGAAGCATAGAAATCTATTCTATTTCTCTCGACTCCAGCAGTGTGCATTAAGTAGAGCCCAGTAGTATGGTTTTGAGGTTGGGTTTGGAGGGTGGGGAAAGCTGAACATTAATAGACACTGAGGTCAAGAAACCCAGAGTACATAGGGTTTTGTTATTCTTTCAACATTTGTCACCAGATGCTTGTCTCGAATAAATCTGGCTTTTAGGAATGGTTTTTAAGACTTGCTTAGATGTGACAGCTGTAAAAGTCCCTCGTGGACCCTGGAAAGGCAATCTCAGCCCAGCTGCTCATATTTAGAGCCATCCAGAATGAAAGTGCTGTTAGCAACAGATTCATCTTCCCCTCCAATGGCTCTTACAAACACACAGCACCGAAGCTGAGAGGAGGCTTCTTGTCTTTTTGTTCTCCCATCTGGACTTTCTAGTATTCTTGACCAGTAGGGTTACGGTGTCACAGTAAGCAGTAAGCATGTTGTTGTTGTTGTTGTTATGTGCTGTCGAGTCGTTTGCAACTCATAGCGACCCTATGTACAACAGCCCTAAACCCTGCTCTATCTTGTGCCAATCGCACTGCCTCTGACACACCCATCCCGATTACCCCAGTCACTGAATCAATCCACCTCATAGAGGGTCTTCCCCTCCTGCGCCGTCCCTCCATCCTCCCAAGCATGATGTCCCTCTCCAAGGACCTGTCCCTCCTTGCAACATGCCCAAAGTATGTCAGACGAAGCCCCAGAATCCTTGCCTTCAAGGAGTTGTTTGGTTTAATCCTCTCCAGGGTGAATCTGTTTGTTTTCTTGGCAGTCCATGGTACATTCAGTACTCTTCTCCAGCACCACAGCTCAAAGGCATCATTTCTCCTTCTGTCCTCCCTAGTCATTGTCCAACTCTCTGATGCATAACAAGTAATTGCAAAGACCATGGCCTGTATCAGGCGCACCTTAGTCTCCAGAAGAGACACCGTTACCCTTGAGTACTTTAGAGAGGTCTCTAACAGCAGACTTTCCCATCGCAATACGTTTTTTGATTTCCTGACCGCCAAGTAGACCAACTCATTTGTGGGGAGAGCTGAGCCCCTAAGGAAGACAGATCCAATGGAGGAGCTAATATATCAAATAAACTATATTAAAGCACTCGGAGGAATTGGGCTGCACATCTCCTCCATGTTGAAATCCTGGGGATAACTGGCTAGTAGAAGGAATAGTACAGAGTCACTTTCAATCAAATGAAGTTGGTTGCATTTATTTATGGCTAGGTCTGTCTCTCTTATTAGTTTGTAAACGCACTATCTGATTTCTCTCTGTCCCCTGCATAAATTCTAGCACTTTTTTTTTGTGAGCCATAGCTCTTTAATGAATTTTGTTTCTGCTTATTCACACACATCTTTCTCATGCCACAGCATGAGAGAAACTTGTTCTTTCCCCACATGGAACAAGAATGAGGTTGGCCTAGGGCCAGCCATGTAGTGTCCAGGTAGGAACGAGAAATAAAGGTACCAAATTTCCAGAAGAAGGAGAAAGTTTTCTCTGATGGGGAGAAAGGACCAGAAGAGAAAGAACGAGACGAGAAGGAGGGATGGAGAGAAGGGAAGGAAAGGAAAAGGAAAGGGAGGGGAGGGGAGGGGAAGGGAAGGGAAGGGAAGGGAAGGGAGGGGAAGGGAAGGGAAGAGAAGAAGAGAGACGAGAGGGCACCCATTCCCAGCCTCTTTAGTAGAGGATGTTCTGAGCCCAAGGCCTCTGCTTAGGTGGTCTGGATGGGAACATTGTCATTGGAAAGCAGCTTTCTCAGAACAGGCTTCCGTTGGCAGTACTGTTGAGATTTTGTGTTGATTTAATTCTTTGTTGTTAGGGTCTTTCAAGTTCAGCAGCCTACTTGACCTCAACTCAATAGATGCCGGCAGCAACTCTCTAGAGGTGACAGCCCTACGTGTCTACAGATAGTGCCAATGTCCCTTTGTGGGGGGTTACCTTTAGCTAAGAATCTCTGCCCCAGAACCATTTCTTTGCATCATCCATACAGTACAAGCACTTGTCATTGTTCCTTTTTATTATGATTTTAAATACTTGCTTGAAGATTTTAGAGTCTTTGAGGGTGTGATTGTAAGTTCTTTTTCTAAGTTCACTTTCCCTTATCTTATGCTAATTTTCTGTTTCTGCATTACAGATCATCACAACCTTGACATTTTAAGACCACACTCATTTGGTAGCTCTCACTTGTGTAGGCCAGATGTCTAGCCTGGCTTGGGTGGGGTTTATGCTCAGGTATCAAACAATTGGACTTTTACCTGAAGACTGGGGGAAATCCACATCCATGGAGAATCTGGTTCTTTTTGGTTGCGTATCTGAGGCTTTATCTTCTTGCAGGCTCAGAGTTCCTAATGGCTTTTGATATGATTTGCTCCATCTTCAAGTTGCAGCTGCATGTCAATCTGGCCTGTACTTCACATTTCTGACTCCCCCTCTGCCTTTTCTCCTGTCACCTATTGGAGAAATTTCTCAGCATTTAAAGGCTTGTATGAAGAGATTAACCTTACCTTGACAATTCCCCCATACACACAGAACTGTACATAACAGAATGTAATAGGATCACAGAAAGAAGTAAGGAGTTGCAATGCCAACCCATAGGTAGGCTGTTTGAATCTGTCCACTGCTGCACAGGAGAAATATGGGTAATCCATTCCCATTGTGTGATTAACTGCCTCTGAAAATTCACTAGAGGGTAAGTTATAAGTTGGTTCTGACTTGATAGTACACAACAACAAGAAGTTTACAGGGGAATGTAAAAGTCAAAATCGACTTTGACTCCTTTATACCATAAAGAAATTGGGACCCCAGATTTGTACGGCTGTATATGACACAAAGTTGAAAGACTAGTTTAAAGATTATGGACAAAGGAGAGGGGAAAATTACTTTCATTTTCCAGATTTGAATTTAATGAGATTGTCATTTTCCTAAAAGATGGTGTGAGATTCTCCCAACTCATAATTTTGTTTGGATATTGTAGATGAGAACCCCCCCCTCACACACAAATATGACAAGTTTTATTAATTACCTAATGATTTTTCCCCCCATTAATCAGGAAAGGCCCACCAAACAAGCCCCAAAATGGCCTAAAAGGTCAAAGAAAGGATATTAACTCAGATTAGATTTCTAGGTATTTCTTCCAAGGAGACACTAGTGGGGTAGAGGGCTGAATCACTGGTCTTTCAGTTAGCAGCTGAATATGTAATTGTTGAATTAATTCTCAAAGTCCAGTCCTAGAAATGAATTTCTCATTCAACATTATCATTCCTAATGGCTTAACTTTGGATAGACTGCTGACTCATAACTAGTCTGAGAAAGGGGCCTTTGCTGGCTGTCTTCAAATATTTGAAACGTGACAAAGGAATAGTTTTATTCTCTGTTGATTTAAGATTGAAATGGAGTCACTGTAATAGTGGTGAGAGGCAGAAAGGTGTTTGAACTCTGCAAATAGCCTCTTTTACGTTGAATCCCAGGTGTACCCTTTACTTAGGGCTTTGGCTTTTCGAAACTGTGGAATGGAACTAATGCTACTACTCATTTTATATTATTGTTTGTTGTTGTTGTTAGGTGCCATTGAGTCATTTCTGACTTGTAATGACACCGTGAAAAACAGAATGAAACACTACCCAGCCATGTGCCCTCCTCACCACCACTGTCACATTTGAGCCCATCCGTTTCAGCCATTGATGAATCCGTGTTGCAGAAGGCCTTCCTTTTTGTTTCTGACCCCTTACCTTCTAAGCACGCTGTCTTTCTCTAGGCACCCTGAGTAACATGTTCACCGTATGCGAGACAAAGTTACCAAGTGACCTGATACTGGTAAAATACTTAAAATACTGTCTTACATGTAGTACTTACACATTTTCTGTTATATTTAGGAAAAGTTACAGGAAGATAGAATTTGACCCTAACAATTTTTTTAGTGATTAAAACTGCCTGACAAAGCAGTGGAAGTCTTTCAAAGAGCATAGAATACAGGGAGAAGGAACACAAATGTGGGATCCAAGGCCTAATTTAAGACTTCATTTGTTAATTGTGTCATCAGGGTCAAGTTATTTAATCTCTCAAAAATCTCTATCTCAACATCTGCAATGGAATTTAAGTGAAGGAGCAGGATTGGATGTGTTTTACCAACTAACAAATGTTAGTTTTCATGATGTAGTTGAAAGCTTTAAGAGAGAGTATGGGCGAGCTTGTCCTCATCAACACTACAGAGGAAGGAAGGATTCTTGGATTGAAGAGATGTTTGGACTGGGTAGTGTCTCAAGGTCATTCTAGCTTTGAGATTCTATGGACTGTTTCTTCAGCAGTTTGACTCTCAAGATTTGTGATCGTATTAATGGAATTGATAAGGAGAGATTTTTTATCTATCTATCTATCTATCTATCTATCTATCTATCTATCTATCTATCTATCTATCTATCTAACTATCTATCATCTATCTATTTACAGAATTAATGAAATGGAGCTGCATTAGTGACCAAGCAATTAAATAAGGTATTATTGTGGGTTGAAAGCAGGAGCAGCATCCACTTCCCAAGCAACATGCCTCTGGAAACTCTACGAACTTTGAGAAATGGCCATAGTTATAGAAAGGCTTCAGGTCTTTTGTTCAGAGGGTCACTATGAGTCGTGCTTGACTTGATGACAATCACAAACAGCATTATTATTGATGTTGCTATGTGCCGTTAAGTTGGAACTGCCTCATTGCTGACCCTCCAGCAGGTTTTTGAAGGCTGTATGTCATAGGAGGAGATCGCACAGTTTTCTCCCTTAGAGTAGCTGGTGGATTTGAACAGCCAAACTGTGCATTGGCTGCACAGCTCCTTACTCACTAGGTGACTAGAGCTCCCCATTAAGTTAAGATGGGAAGATTTACAGTATTTTTATGCAAATTATGGTCTCAGAAAAATCCACACAACCTTTTTATGTTAGTTTTTCATGCACACTTTGTTTGTGGGCAGTTATTTATATGGGTACATTTTATGTGAGAAAATTTTCTACCTGTAACCATCACAATTTGAACTGACGTTATTATTTGTTATTGCAGAAACCCTTCCTCATTGGAATTGCAGCCAGTTCCACTCTAAGTATGCAATTCCATCTTCTGTGTGCAGGTTTAGGACAATTTGACTTTCTCGTTTTCCTTTGTGGAGCTTCAGATTGTTATGGTGGAAAATAAAGTATTTGTCTTCAGTTTAGAAATCTAATAAAACTTTGACAGGAGCGTGAAATGCTGTAAAACAATTCTTCAACAAATCCATCTCAATAACACTTCTGACAATCAAAAAACCTTCAGGGCCGTTCCTTAATGACTTCTGAAGTTTTAACAGATTTGTACTAAGGATGTGAGAGTGACTGGAAATGGGTTTTAAAGTAGTGCTAACTTGTTAGTTTTAAAATTTGCTCTCTGATTCAGCTTTTGAAAGGGTTTCAGAACATGCCTCCATTAAAATGTGGACTGATAAAATGATTGCAGTAATGAGAGTGCTATTTGCCTCTGCTTTGAATTACCAGGAAACTGCTCCAAGGTATAACTTTATAAAAGAGAAAAATGTTTCTGAGAGGCCTAAGATTCAAGCCACAGAGGGAAAAGCATAGTTAGTTATCAATCTGGTAATAGCTGGCTGGTAGTCAGTGGTATGAGACCCTGGGTACTCAGACTTAATGCACAACCAAATAATATTGCTGTTGTTAGGTGCTGTCAAGCTGACCTCAACTCATAGCATCTCATAGCATCTCTGTGGACCTCAGAACAACCCCTGCTGATCCTGCTCCGGACTCACTATTGGTATTATGCTTGAGAGCATTGCTCCAGCCATCTTGCTGCGTGTTCTTCCTCTCCTGCACTCTGTGCTTTTCCAAGCATGATATCTATCTTTAGCAATTCTTCACTCCAGATAATGTGTCCAGCGTATGAGGTGAAGTCTTATCATCCTCCCTTCCAAGGAGAGTTCTGGCTGTACTTCTCACAAAGGCTTGGTCATTCTTTTGACGTTCCATGACATACTTTATGTTCTTTGCCAGTACCACAATGCAAGCCTTTTCCTGTCTTCCTTATTCAGTTTGCAACTTTCATATGCTCTGAGGCAATTGAAAGACACCAGGGCTTGAGTCAGGTGAACTGAATCCTCAAAGTGACCTCTTCACTCTTCTTCACTTTAAAGAAGTTCTCGGCAGCAGATTTTCCTAAACCGGTCTGCTTGATGTCTGTATTACTTCTTCTGTTGGTGTTAACTGTGGAAAGATGAAATTTTTGACAGCTTTCATCTTTATCTCATGTTGTTTTTTTAAATCTAATTGTAAGGATTATTTGTTTTCTTTATGTTGGGTTTAAACCCACACTAAAGTTTTTAGTTCCTCAAGTCTTCATTTTGTAGGAATAGTTTTGTGTCATCTTAATATTTCAGTTTGTTAGTAAGCCTTTCTCCAACTTCCATGCTTCATTCTGAATAGAACCCAGATAAATACCTTTTCTTGATATTAAATAAACCATAAGGTTTATACTCTTGTTCTGTTTGAAGGATTGCTTCTTGGTGTATGAGTACAATCAAGTGTTATCCAATTCCCAATCTTTGCAGGGTTATTAATAAATAATTGCTATGCTCCATAGTAAAAATGCTTTTGTATAATCAATAAAAGTCAGACAAACAATTTTCTAGTATTTTTACTTTGAGCTTTGATACATATTACTTTAGCATCCTGTTTTCAGAACCCAGCTTGATTGATTGACAGCTCCATTTCTCTGTACAGTTCCAGCCATTTTAAAACTATCTTTAGCAAAATTTTAGTTGTGTGTGATATTAGTAATATTTGGTAATTTCCACATTCTGTTGAATCATCATTCTTTGAAATGAGCACAGACATAGATATCTCCTCCAAGTGATTGATAAGATAGCTGTCTTCCTTATTTCTTGTAATAGAAAAACACATTTAATGTTGTATCCATTTTTTTTGAGTCTTCATTTTGGACAATGCCTTCAGTAATATTATTGCTGTTGTTGTTAGGGGTCATCAAATTGAGTACGACTCATAGTGACCCCATGAACAGGCATTCTGAAACCTGCCCTATCCTGTACTGTCTTCATTTCCGAGACACCAGAGCCTGTTGCTGAAGTCACAGTGTCAATCATGTCTCTGAGATTTTCCTTTTCTTGCTGACCCTCTATCTTTCCAAGCATGATGTCCTTTTCCAGGGAATAGCCTTGCCTTCAGAATGATGTGAGCTTATTTCCCCAGTACTATTAGTTCTTGATAATAAGTCACTTTATGCGGTAGTGGTTGTTAATCCTGTTACTATAAGTTGATCCTAACTCATACCAACCCTATATGAGACAGTAAACCTTTTCCACTGGGTGGGAAGAAGAATGCCTTATCTTTCTCTCACTGAGCAGCTCGTGGGTGGGTTAGAACCACCATCTTTTAGTTAGAAGCTGAGAGGGTTTAACCTTTGTGCCTGCAGGGCTCCTTACAGGCTGTTAATGTTTACCATATCTGACTTCTTTTCGTAATAGACAGAGAAAGGTTTGAGGTTTTCTATGACTTCATCTTGCTTGGATCCTCAATCAACACCTTTAATTTGAGAAGTCAAAAAATTGAAAGATGCATTGTACTGGGGAAATAAGTTGTCAAGAATCTCTCCAAAGTGCTCGGGAGAAAGATTGTTGTTAAGGGCTGTTGAATTGAGCACAACTCCTAGCAACCTTCTGGACAACAGATCTGAACCCAGTCCTATCCATCATTACCATCCTCAACACTCTTGAGCTGATTGCTGCAGAGACTTTATCAATCTATCATCTTGAGTGTTGTCCTCTTCTTTGCTGACCTTTCCAAGTATGATGCCAATTTCAAAGGAGTAGCCTCTCATAACAACAAGAACAAAATACATGAGATAAAGTCTTGCCATTGTTGCCTTTAAGGAGCATTCTGGCTGCACTTTCTCCAAGACATATCTGTTTGTTCTTTTGGCAGTCCATGGGCTATTCAATACTCTTCTCCAACACCACAACTCAAATGTATTTATTCTTCCTTTGTCATCCTTATTCATTGTCCAGCTTTCAGATGTATAGCAGGAGATTTGAAAGACTGGGGCTTGAATCAGGCACTCCTTAGTTTTTAAACTGACATCATAGCTCTTCTGGACTTTAACTAGATTCCTGACAGTGGACTTTCCTCAGTACAGTATGTCTCCTAATCTCCTGACTGTTGATAGCAAATATGTTGACTGTGGGTCCATGCAAGACTGAATCATTGATAACTTAAATCTTTTCTCCATCTATCATGAGGTTGCCTAATGGCCTGCTGGTGAGGATTTTTGTGTTCTTGATGTTAAAATGTAATCCATGTTGAAGGCTGCAGTCCTTGATGTTCTGCAGCTAGTGCCTCAGCAAGCAAGCAAGGCTGTATCCTGTGCATAATACAGGCTATTGATAAGTCTTCCTTCAGTCCTAATGCCACACTCTGCTTCATAAAGCCCAGCTTCTCTAATGATTTTCTCAACATACAGACTGAATATGCATGGGGAAGGGATACTAACCTGATGCACATCTTTCTTCATTTTACACCATTCAGTATTCTCTTGCTCTGTTCAGACAACAGCTTCTTGGTCTAGGTATAGAATTTGTGTAAGCATAATTAAGTGTTCTGGAGTTCCCTTTCTTTTCAATGTTAATTATAGTTTGTTATGGTCCACATAGTCAATCAAATGCCTTTGCATAGTCAAGAAACCATAAATAGAAAAGAAAACATAAACAAAAAATTAGGAGACATATTTATTCTTCTGACATTGAAGAGCAAGGAGGTCAGCTTAAAGACTAAAGTGAGGGTTGTAGAGTG
>NW_006399824.1:11383329-11386474 GCF_000299155.1 Elephantulus edwardii | reverse complement strand
AAAAAAAAAAGACTAAAGTGCATCTAATCCAAGCCATGGCCTTTACAATTACTTGCAACATATCCAAAAGTTGGACAAAGAATGACATGAGAAGAATGGATGCCTTTGAGTTGTGATATTGGAGGAGAGTACAGAATATCCCATGTACTAGCAAAAGACCAAATATCTTGGATAAAGGACACAAGTAGGGTGTCCTTGGATACAAGAATAGTGATGCTTCATCTCCCATAATTTGAGCATGTTGTTTGGAATTGCCAGTTCTTGAAAAAGGACATCATGATTGGAACTGTGGAGAGTCTACATAGGAGAGGAAGATTCCCAACAGGATGGACTGACGTAGTGACTGTAACAATAAACTCAAGCACGTCAGAGATGATGAGAAGGATGAAAGATAGGGCAGGGTTCAGATCTGTTGTGAACAGGGTCACTAAAGCATTGTCATAGTCATGGCACATAATAATAACAACAACACATTTTCTCTTATCTGGACTTAGATAAATGGAGCTCATTTCCCAGCATATCCTGTCTTTAAGTGTGATCAGGAGAGTTTACAGGTGAGTGAATAGGATGTGAATGAATTGCCATGAGCCTCACTCATTGACTTGACCCTTTACTGCCTCTTCTGCACGACTATTATTTTCCCTGTCTGCAGGCTGAATGGGAGATGATTAGCCAAAGACTTGTGAATCCTTCTGTTTTGTGGCCCTGCCAATCTCTACAGCTTTAAATAAAAGCTAAACTTTTACTGTAAAAGACACTAAAATAATGCTGTTGGTTGTTATAGTTGTTATGCTAGCTTACATGGTAGAAATACCAGGATGAAAATATGGAGCTGACTTCCTTTAGGGATTTATGCTGTGCTAGAAATAGCATAGCAGAGTAGTTTAAAATGCATATGCTTTTCTTTGAAAGAAAAAGACTTAACTGGAGTGAAGTTTAGTGTCATCTCTATTTTGTAACTTTGGGTTAGTATCTTGCTTACTGTTAAGTCTCAGTTTCTTGATCTTTAAAATGAAGATAATGATGTCCCCTCTTCAAAGGGCCCTTGTAAAGGTTGAGTCAAATAATGTAAATAAAGTTCTCAGCACAATGTCTCTCTGTGCTGATAATGTGGTAATAAAGTTAACAGCTATCACCAAGCTGTTATTACGAGCACTGATGTCATGATTTATTCAGGCACTTTTTATAAGTGCTTACTGTTTCAAGATAGGGAACTAGGAAAGAATATAAAAATTAGCAGGACTGATGTTTGCCCTCAAAAAGCCACCAGTCCAGGAGAATGATTGAAGGACAGATCAATAATTATATAATATTAATTTTTTGTGCATTTGCTAGCTTTTAAATCTGAAAAAAACACATCTCTGTGTATTAAAGATATACCTCTGCTTTTGGAAGCAGGAAAAGGATGCTCTTCAAAAGTTTCCCTTGTAAATTGGAGCTGAGCTGATTCCCACTTGTGATGAGATGAGCCCATGTGTACCGCATAGCATTGTTCCATAGGATTTTCAAGGTTGCGACCTTTTGGAAGCAGATCACTGGATCTGTCTCCCAGGGTATCTCTGGATGGGTTTGAGCCCATGATGATGAAAGAAGCTCAAGCTGATTTGAAAGAATTGGCAAAAAACAAGTCCCCAGCAATTGACAGCATACCAATTGACATATTTCAACAAACAGACGCTGCCCTGCATGTGCTTACCAAATTGTGTCAAGAAATCTGGAGGATAACCACCTGGCTAACTGACTGAAAGAGATCCATATTTGTTCCCATTCCAAAGAAAGGTGGCCCGACAGAGTGCAGAATAATTGGGATGGGAGTGTCAGAGACAGTGCGATTGGCACAGGACAGAGCGGAGTTTAGGGCTGTTGTACACAGGGTCGCTATGAGTCGCAGGCGACTTGACGGCACATAACAACAACAACAACAACAACAACAACAATTGTTAATATCATATGCAAGTAAGATTCTGCTGAAAATTATGCAAAAATGACTGGGAGAGTACATCAGCAGAAAACTGCCAGAAGTGCTGGCTGGGTTTAGAAGAGACTGTGGTAAATTCTAGGGATATTATAGATAATGTTAGGTGGATCTTGGCTGAAAGCAGAGAGTATCAGAGGAATGTCTAACTGTGTTTCATTGACTATGCAAAGGCATTTGACTGTGTGGATCACAGCAAGCTGTGGCTAACTCTGAGAAGAACTGGAATTCTAGAACACTTGATTGTGCTTGTGCAAAACCTATACTTGGACCAAGAGGCTGTCTTTAGAACAGAGCAAGGAAACACTGCATGGCTCAAAATTGAGAAGGGTTTATGTCAGGGATGTGTCCTATCTCCATACTTTTGAATCTATTTGAAGAAGAGATCATCCGAGAATCTGGGCTTTAACAGGAAGAATGTGACATCAGGACTGGAGAAAGACTCATCGATAACCTGTGTTATGCAGATGACACAACCTTGCTTGCTGAAACTGAAGAGAATCTGAAGTGCTTGCTGCAGAAGGCCAAGGACTGCAGCCTCCAGTACAGATTGAAGCTCAACATCTAGAAAACCAAGATTCTCATCACTGGTCCAATTGGTAGCATCATGATAGACAGTGAAGAGATTGAGATTATTAACAGCTTCAGTTTGCTTGGTTTCACAGTAAATTCTCTTGGTACCAGTAGTCAAGACATCAAGAGACTAATTGCATTAGGAAAGTCTGCTGTCAGAGTCATCTCCAGAGTATTGAAGAACAGTAATTTTCATTCTGGAGACTAAGGTGTGCCTGATCCAGGTTATAGTCTTTACAAATACTTGCTATGCATCAGAAAGCTGCACAATGAATGATTAGGGATGATAGAAGGAGAACTGATGCTTTTTTTGGGGTAATTTTTAAAAAATTTTATTATTATTAGTAATTTCAATGAACATCTACAGAGATTTTGGAATTCCATTCATTCATTATTGCCCTTTTCTCCCCACCCACTCACCTCCACCCCCACCCCCAGTTCGCTCCTCTCCTTGAAAAGCAAAAGAAAAACTCCTTCATTGGTACACAATCCCCCCCACACCCCACATATCCCCACTCCCACCCCCACCCCAAATATACTCCACTCTGCAACCCTCATTCAGGACTCTTATGATAATCATAATGCCATAAAATATAT
>NW_006399824.1:11379346-11381159 GCF_000299155.1 Elephantulus edwardii | reverse complement strand
ACAACAATAACAAATATCTATCTCTATCTATCATCTATCTATCTATCTATCTATCTATCTATCTATCTATCTATCTATCTATCTATCTATCATCTATCTATCTATCTATCTATCATATTTTTAAAGATAAAGATCAAAATGCATATTGGCCAATGTATTTACAAACTCAAATGAATGTCAATTGGCCCTTGTCTTAATGAGTGGGATGGGTCATTTGAGAGTAGTATTTGGAGCCTTAAAAATAGCTTCAGAAGAGATGATTCATTTACCTTCATGGTGATTAAGAGAGCTGGGCTGCTGTGTATCCTCAAGGCTAACTTTTTAGTGATAATTTTGTTCATCCAATTACGTCTTTTTCTCTGTCAATTTCATCTCCAGCAAAGCATCACAGTGTACAGAGGAAAATGTAAGTAGATGATAAAACACAATGCTTGGGAATCTATATGGGCCACTAGGACATCTGGGAATTTTACTAAGAAAAAGGAATGGAAAACTGAAATATTAATCAGATTTTCATTTAGCAATTTTCAAGGTTGTGTGAGTTTTGGAATTAAAATATCACTGAAGATCATTCTTATCTGACAGTAGAGCAAAAAAATTTTTATTCATTTGTAAACAAGTATTTTTCATGCTGTTATGTCCCAGGCACTGGGCTAAGAGCTCTGAGTTCCCATATACGTAAGGAGAATGTAAAATAGTATAAAAAATTTTATATACATATTTAGAATTTAAAATAATACTGTAATAGAGAAGGAGGGCACTGGTGGTATGCTGTTGTTGTCAGGTGCTGTCTAGCCAAGAACAACTCATAGTGACCCTATGAATAACATATCTGAACGCTGTGCTATCCTGTGACATCCTGAGCCCATTTCTACAGTCCCTATGTCAAGATCTGGTCAAGATTTTCCTCTCTTTCATGGACTCTCCACATCTGCAAGTATAATGTCCTTCTCTAAGGAACAGCCTCATGCCCAAAATATGTGAAACAAAACTTTATCATCTTTGTCTCTTAGAAGCATTCTAGCTGTACCTTCTCCAAGACACATCTGTTTATTCTTTCAGCAGTATTCTTCTCCAACACTACAACTCTAAGGAATCAATTCTTCTTCTTTCATCTTTATTCATTGTCCAGCTCTCAGATGCATAGCAAATGATTGGAAAGACCATGACCTGAATCAGGTACACCTCAATCTTCAAACTGAAATAATTGCTCCTAAATAATTTGGAGATGTCCCTGACTGCAGACTTTCCAAGTGCAGTACATCTCCTAATCTCCTGACTGTTGGTACCAAGTGTATTTATTATGAATCCAAATAAAGTTGTTGACAGTTTCAGTACTTTCTATTGTGATGTTGCCTATCAGTCCAATGGTGAATATTTTTGTTTTCTTGAAACTGAGATGCAATCCATATTGAACACTATAGCCTTTGATCCTCTACAGTAAGCGCTTTAAGCCGTCCTCATTTTCAGAAAGCAAGGTCGTGCCATCTACATAACAAAAGTTATTGATGAAACTTCTTGCAGTCCTGATAACACATTCCAACTCATAGAGCCCAGCTTCTCAAGTAATTTTGCTCAGTATACAGATTGAATGTTGTTGTTAGGTACAATTGAGTTGAGTATGATTCGTAGCAACCCTATGAACAGAAGATCTGAACCCTGTTATGTTCTTCACATTCTCACACTTCCTGACACACAAGAGCCCATTGCAGCAATCACCGTGTCAGTACACCTGGTTGAGGGTCTACCTTTCCTTTGCAAACCCTCCACCCTTCCCAACATCACATTCCTCTCTAAAGAATAGCCCCTCCTA
>NW_006399824.1:11378081-11379051 GCF_000299155.1 Elephantulus edwardii | reverse complement strand
TCTCCTTCTTTCCTGTCTGCTGGTCCCAAGGATGTTAATTGTGGATCCAAGCAAGATGAAACTGTTGACAGTTTCAATCTCCTCTCCATCCATCATGATGTTGCCTACTGGTCCACTGTTAAGATTTTTTTTCCCTTGACATTGAGATGCAATCCATACCTAAGGCTGCATTCCATGCTTCAAGTCCTCCTCACTTTCAGCAAGCAAGCTTGTGTCATCTGCATGTTGTAGGTTATTGATAAGTCTTCCTCCAATTCTTATGTCATACTCCTATTCATAGTGTCCAGATAATTGGCTCAGTATACAGATTGAATAGGTATGGAGAGATAATACAACCCTCCTATAATCCTTTCTCAATTTTAAATAATGCAGTGCCCCATTCACACAACAGCCTCCTGGTCCAGATGTAGGTTTCGCATGAGCACAATTAAGTGCTCAAGGTTCCCATTTCTCCCAATGTCAGCCACAACTTGTTATCCTCCACACAGTCAAATGGCTTTGCATAGTCAATAAAGCACAAATAGACATTCTTCTGGAGTTCCTTAATTTCACCAGGATCTATCTGACATCAGCAATGATATATATCCCCGGTGTCCTAGATAGTTATAGATAAAAAATACAACACTGACACACACCTTTCTCAGTTTTAAACCATGTGGTGTTTCCTTGTCCTATTCACACAACAGCCTTTTCGTCTAGATATAGGTTACATAGGAGCACAATTAAGTGTTTGGGATTCCCATTTTTCTCAATGTTAGTCAGCCAGCATTTCTTCTTTGCTGCTCTGTTTAACTATGCTATTATTACTGAGGTGAAGTAAAAAATCTCATAGTTGTTTTTATTTGCATCTCTTTGAGATCTAGGGATTTTGAAGTATTTTTTTCAAGTGTTTGCCATCTGAATATCTTCTTTGGTGAAGTATCTGTTCATATCCTGTTCTCATTTGGCAATTGGGTTGTTCACCTTTTTC
>NW_006399824.1:11374503-11376991 GCF_000299155.1 Elephantulus edwardii | reverse complement strand
GTTTCCTTGCTCTGTTCTGACGACTGCCTGTTGGTCCAAGCATAGGTTTCACATTAGCATGATCAAGTGTTCTGAAATTCCCATTCTTCTCAGAGTCAGCCACAGTTTGTTTTGATCCACATGGTCAAATGTCTTTGCATAATCAATGAAACACAGATAGACATTCTTCTGGTACTCTCTGCTTTCAGTAAAGATCCATCTAACATTAGCTACAATATCCCCAGTACCATGACCCCTTCTAAACCCAGCCTGGACTTCTGGCAGTTCTCTACTGATGTGCTGTTCCAGAATTTTTTGGATAATCTTCAGTGGAATCTTGCTTGCATGTGAAATCATCATTACCAAATATTTTTCCCCAGTCTGTGGGTTTTCTTTTTATCCTGTCAGAGAAGTTTTTTGATGTGCATAGGAAATTTATTCTCGGAAGATCTCAGATATCTATTTTATTCTCTTCTGGTTGTAAGTATTTCAAGATGCTTGGAAGATTTTCCATATTTCTCTACAGTGACTAAAAGAATACAGGAAAGGAGCTAAGGAGGGCAATAACCATCACGATAGCTAACCAAAAGATTAAATATTTGGGAACAAATCTAACTACAAATGTAAAATACCTACTCACAGAAAATTAAAAAACATTACTACAAGAAACAAAAAGAGACATGGAGAAATTAAAAACAAAATGAAACAAAACAAACAAAATATGCTCATGTACACCAGAAAGCTCAATTCTACAAAAACGACAATTCTAGCAAAGACAATCAACAAGTTCAATGCAATCACAATACAAATACCAATCCCATTCTTCAAAAAGATGGGGTGGGAGGGAGGGAATTCCAGTTTCATCTGAACTGGAAAAAGACCACAAATAAGTAAAGCACTTCTGAAAAAGATAAACAAGGTAGGAACCATCTTACTCCCTGGTCTCAAATCCTACTACACAACCATGGTGGTCAATACAGCGTGGCACAGTGACAGACACATAGAACAATGGAATAGATTTAAGAGCCCAGAAATCAGCTCATCTACCTATGGTCAACTGATTTTTTACAAGGAAATGAAATCAGTTACATGAGGAAATGAAAGCATCTTTAACAGATGGTACTGGCAAAATTGGAAAAGTGTCTATTGAAAACTCAAGCAAGACCCACACCTCACAATATACACAAAACCAACTCAAAGTGAATCAAGGACCTAGGAGTAAAACCAAGGACTATACACCTTATCAGAGAAAAGTTTGGAAGAACTCTGTTGTTGTTGTTATGTGTCATTGAGTCACTTGCGACTCATAGCGAACCTATGTACAAGAGCCCCAAACACTGTTCTATCTTGTGCCAACTTCGCCGTCTCAAACACACTCATTACCACCATTACACTTACAGAATCAATCTGTTTCATCGAGGGTCTTCCTCTCCTGCTCTGTCCCTCCACTCTCCCAAACATGATGTCCCTGTCCAAGGACCAGTCCCTCCTTGCAACATGCCCAAAGTATGTCAGATGAAGCTTCAGAAGCCTTGACTCCAAGGAGCATTCTGGCTTCCACCTCTCTAGGACAAACCTGTTTGTTCTCCTAGCAGTCCATGGTATATTCAACACTCTTCTCCATCACGACAGCTCAAAGGCATCAATTCTTTTTCTATCAACCCTATTCACTGTCAAACTCTTTGATGCATAGCACATAATAGCCCAGATCAGGTGCACCTTAGTCTCCAGTCTGATGTTGTTGCTCTTAAGTATTCTTGAGAGGTGCCTCACAGCTGACTTTCCCCAATGCAATTCTCTTGATTTCCTGAGTGCTGCTACCAAGAGTGTTGATTGTGGAGCCAAGTAAATGAAAATTGTTAACTATCTCAATCTCTTCACCATCCATGCTGATACTGCCAATTGGCCCAGTGGTGAGAATCTTTGTTTTCTTGATGTTGAGCTTCAGTTCATATAGGAGGCTGCAGTCCTTGATCTTTTGCAGCAAGCGCTTCAGGTCTACCTCAGTTTCAGCAAGCAGGGTTGTATCATCTGCATAACGCAGGTTATTGATGATTCTTCCACCAATCCTGATGCCACATTTCTCTTCCTACAGCCCAGCATCTCTGATGATCTGTTCTGCATATGGATTGAAGAGGTATGGAGACAGAATACACCCCTGACGAACTCCCTTCTTGATTTTGAACCATGTAGTATCTCCTTGCTCTGTTCTGACGACTGCCTCTTGGTCCAAGCATAGGTTTTGCATTAGCACAATCAAATGTTCTGGGATTCCCATTCTTCTCAGAGTCAGCCACAGCTTGTTTTGATCCACCCAGTCAAATGCCTTTGCATAGTCAATGAAGTACAGATAGACAATATTCTGGTATTCTCCACTTTCTGCCAAAATCCATCCTACATTAGCTATAATATTCCTACCTCTTCTAAGTCCTGCCTGTACATCTGGCAGTTCTCTGTTGACATATTGTTCCAAATGTTTTTGGATAATTTTCAGCATAATCTTGCTTGC
>NW_006399824.1:11356951-11373698 GCF_000299155.1 Elephantulus edwardii | reverse complement strand
GACTTGATTTAATTTTCCTCAACTTCAGCTTGAACTTGTACATGAGTGGTTAGTGCACTGTCCCACAATCAGTACCTGGCCTGGTTTTCACTGCTGATATTGAGCTTCTCCAGTGAGTCTTTCCACAAATGTAATCGATTTGATTCCTATGCATACTATCAGGTGAAATCCATGAGTATAACCTGTGTTTATGTTTCTTATAAAAAAAGAACTCTAGAAGTCCTAATCTTCAGCTGCTTCTTTAAGGCAGAATGGGAATATGCAGGCTTTGCGTATGGAAGAGTCAAGTTGGTACCACGCTCTCTCTGCTTCCCCCTATTCTTTTTTCTTAAAAAATATAAAAATGAATATAATATGTTGTTATGGATACTTCTAGGTTGATTCTGACTGTTGTGATAGAGTAGAACTGTTTTGTAAGGGTTCTTGATCTCTGTATTTACTGAAGCAGATTGTCAGGTTTTTCTCCTGTGGGATTGCTGGGTGGATTTGAACCACCAGTTTTTCAGTTAACAGCCACATGCTTAACCGTTGAGCCACTGGAGCTTCTGACAGTGGTCAGCTTCCGACCAGTCTAATATTTTTCACATATACAATTCAACAAACCCAAATACACCAACCACATTAGGTAGTGTTCTTATAAATGTTAGCTAAAGAATGAATCTTCCCTTATCTAAAGCCTCTGCCCTTGGTAACTGTTAGGTTCTGATCACTGTGTTATCAAAATAATGTAGTGATTGTCCTTTTGTGATTGACTAATTTTATCAGCATAAGGTTTCCTAAGTTCATCCATGCCGTGTCATGACCGTGATTTTCGGGGATGTCTGATGCGAAAACCTTTTGGCTCAAAGAGTTAAGAGATATTATTTAACACATGACATCTAACAGACCAAAGATAGTAGACAAAGATGCTAAGCCTACTCAGGAAAGGGAACTACAGAACCATTTCATTCACCTACGTAACTGTATTCGCAATTCAATCTTTTCCTAGCAGCATAATAATTCTCAAAATGAAAGGAAGAGGAGGGAAAGTTTCTGATGTTTTCTCATCCAGAGGCCTGTCTTTTTGCAATTTATGATTTATAATAGTTCAGCAAAGTGCTCTGAACATCCTCAGTTACCTAAAATTAACATATCAGTTAATTGGATTTGATGCTATTAGAGGGATGGGGAAATAGCAAAGATATTCTAAAGCAATTGGTGAGAATCAAGGACATAAAACGAAAGGCATTATGCAAATGTTTGGTTATTAAGATATTCTGCCTAGAGGGAATACGATCAGATAATGGGAAATGAATGAGAATCAAAAGTTTCCTCTATGCTTTAATATTAAATTTTTTAAAGAGTAATAGTTAGCCTCTTTAGCATCCTGTCTTTGCCAAGACTAGGACCACAAGAAATCACTCAGTACTTGGCAGAGAGATGTGGGAATGGAGTGTGGAGTGGGTAAGTGTGATGGGGTGAGGAGGTGGAATGAGAGTGATGAGGTTGATGACCTTGGCAGGTCCCAACGAGGAAGGGTTTTGCATACAGGTTTTTGGGTAGTGCTAGATAATTATCTCAACTGAAAATGGTGGATAGGTTGAAACTATCCAGAGAGGCCTGCCAATCTGCTTTCATAAAGACTGAAGTCAAGATAACCCTATTGAGTACTTCTTTGTAACTCATGGGCAGTGAGTTTCTTCTTTTAGTTTTGCATATCATATGTTGTTGTTTTTAAGTGCCTTCAAGCCACTCATGACTCGTAGTGACCCTATCAACAACAAATAGAAACTTAACCCTATCTGGCAACATTCTCATAATCTCTATCATGCTCAAGTGAATTGTTACCGTCAGTGTGTCAATCTGTCTTATTGAGTACCTTCCTTTCCACTGACTGACCTTCTGCTTTTCCAAGTATAATATCCTTTACCAACTTGCCCAAGATGTGTGAAGCAAAGTTTCATTATATTTGCCTTTAAGGAGCACTCTTTTAACACATTTTCCAGTATGTTGTTATTGTTGTTGACTGCCTTTAAGTGAAGCATGACTCATAGCAACCTTATGAACAAAAGGCCTGCAGCCCCTCTACAACTATCAACATTTGTCAAAGTTCAAAGAGTTTCCGGAGGCATGTTGTTTAGGGAGTGGATGCCACTCCTGCTTCCAAATTTCCAAGACAGATTTTCTAAAAATTCTTTTAGTAGTCTACAGTATATTCAATATTCTTTGCCAAAACTACAATTCAAAGACATTAATATTTTGTTCTTCTTTCCTTATACATCGACTAACTTTCACATATATTCAAAGCAATTGAAAATATCATGACTCTGGAAAGCAGAGATTATTGGATGTATAGGAGTAATAATAACTTGATAAAATGGTGTGGTGTTAAGGGTTTATATTTCAAAATATCTTTTCCAGCTATTCTTTGATTTTGTCATGTAGATGGGTGGGAATATGTGAATAGGGCACGTTTGCCTATCAATAAGGGGATTGGCTAGTCTCACCATTAAATTGAATAGATCCAGCTGCAAAAGACAACTTCACTACCAACAAAAGAGAAGCAGACATGCAAAGCACATCTCTTGAGGTCAGAGATTCTTGCACAAGCTAGGCCTACACCAGCAGCAACCATGAATCAGAGAACCAGAGACCTCAAAACGTCTGCCTAATTTGGGAGACAACTGGGCAGAGGAGAAAGAAGAGGGAGAAGAGCTATAAATGATTGAATGAAGACATTTGTGACACTGGTCTAAAGCCAGGAAGTTCAAAGCTGAGCACCTGTCATCACATTTTGAATGCTATTCTGACTAATTTTATTCTGCTACTAACTTCTGTCGGCTTAGTGGATAGGAAGCAGTCAAAGGTATGTGATTTTAATCTGCAGCGCTCAGGCGTGGTTTTAACTGTTTTTGGTCAAACATTTTTCTAAGTGGTAGAGCACTGATCTGTCCATTTGCTGTACAGAGGAGATAACTCGTGGTTGCTGTGATGCTAAACACTGTGACACTAATGTGTCAAATGTAACAATGGTTACCCATGGTGGACAGTGTTTGGTGGAGCTCCTTGATTAATACAAGCTTGGAAGCAGGAGTGGCATCCACTTCTGAAATGGCTTGCCTCCAGAAACTCTATGAACTTGGAGAAATGATGAAAGTTAAAGAAGT
Source organism: Elephantulus edwardii (assembly GCF_000299155.1). NCBI lineage: Eukaryota > Metazoa > Chordata > Mammalia > Macroscelidea > Macroscelididae > Elephantulus > Elephantulus edwardii. Next base: position 11,370,552 of record NW_006399824.1, on the reverse strand, counting down.
GTTCAGGTCTTTTGTTCATAGGGTCACTATGTCTATGACTTGATGGCACTTAACAACTACAATAACAACAACAAATGTAACCTTTTGACTTCCTTAATATGGTTCTTTTTGGTCTGTAATTTGGGGTGCAGTAAAATTGATGTTTAAGGTGCACCTGATATAGGCCACGGTCTTTGCAGTCACTTGCTATGCATCAGAGAGTTGGACAATGACTAGCGAGGATAGAAGCAAAATTGATGCCTTTGAGCTGTGGTACTGGAGACGAGTATTGACTATACCATGGACTGCTAATAAATTGAACAGGTTCATTCTAGAGAGGGTTAAACCAGGCTGCTCCTTGGAGGCAAGGATTCTGAAACTTCATCTGACATACTTTGGACATACTGCAAGGAGGGACCAATCCTTGGAGAAGGATGTCATGCTTGGGAGGCTGGAGGGACAGTGTAGGAGAGGAAGACCCTCTATGAGGGGGACTGATTCAGTGCCTGGGGTTATCAGGGTGAGTGTTTCAGAAACAATGACATTGACACAGGATAAAGCAGGATTTAGGGCTGTTGTACATAGGGTCATTATGTGTCACAGATGATTTGACAGCACATAACAACAACAACAACATCCATGTTGAAAATGAGTGGAAAAGAGTATAGGAGTGTAGGGACCATGTTTGCCTCATGGGAATTGGATTTGTATTGGTCACATTGTTGATGGGGACAATCCCCTTTTGTGGAGTTGTTAAAGGCCAGATATGGTCATCCCTATGGGGTCCTTGCTCTTTTTACAGATGGCATGATAAAAGGCATAGATAAATAGTAGTTAATTATACAAAATGCAACATGTATGAATGATTATGCAAAACACAAAATACATGAATGAAACACAACAATAAAAAAGAAAATACCGTGACTTAGGTCAGGCACACTTTTGTCTTTAAATTAACATCCTTGTTCTTTAACACTTAAAGAGATCCTTGACATTAGATTTACCCAATGTAATATGTTGTTTGATTTCTTGAATGCCATTTCCATGGATATTTATTGTGGATTCAAGTAAAATCATTGACAACTTCAGTTTTTTCTCCATTCATTATCTGTAATTTCCAGTAATGGGGATTATTGTTTTTTTGATGGTGAAGGATAATTCAGGTTGAAGTCTGTGGTCTTTGATCTTCTATAGTGTTTCAAATCTTTTTTACTTTCTACAAGCAATGTTGTGTCATTTATATAATGTATAGATTGTGCAGGATCCAAATTATTAAATCATTCAAATTAATAAATTAATCATTAGAAATAGTGAATGCATCATTCTAAATATTGAATCATGAAGTAGAAGTGCCACCCTTTTCCTAAACAGCAAGCCTCTGGAAACTCTATGAATTTTGAGAAATGAGGGTAGTTATAGAAAGGCTTCATGTCTTTTATTCATTGGGTTGCTATGAGTCGTGCTCTACTAAACAGCAATCAACAACAACAGGAAATACAAAAAGAAGATGGAACATATATGCACAGTGACTGTACCAAAGTATAATTGGTCAACACTGACACATTTCAAGGAATAGCACATGTTCAAGAACCAATGGTATTGAAGGAAGAAGTCCAAGGTACACGTCGGGCATAGGCAAAAAATAAGGCTTGACAGAATACCAATTGGGGTGTTTCAATATACAGATGCAGCCATGGACCTGTCCACTAGTCCATGCCAAAAAATTAGAACATAGCTCCCTGGTTTACTGACTGGAAGAGACCCATTTTTTTTGTGGGTTCCTGCCACCCTCTCCCCCAAAAGGTTATTGACAGAATGTGGAAACCATTGAACAATATCATTACTATCACATGAAAATAAAATCTTATTGATTCAGAAATAGTCAAATAGTACGCCTTTAGGGAACTGTGAGAGATACAAGCTGGATTCAGAAGAAGCTATGAAAGGAGGGATAACATTGCTGATGTAAAATGAATCTTGATGAATACCAGAAAGATGCTTACTTGTGTTATTCACTTTGCAAAGGCATTTGACTGTGTGGATTATCACAAATTATGGATAACACTGAGAAGAATATGACTTCTAGAACACATATTTGTTCTCATGAGAAAATGGTATAGAGATCAAGAAGCAGTTATTTGAACAGAACAAGAGGATATGGGATGGTTTAAAATCAGGAAAAGTGTACATCAGTGTTGCATCCTTTCTCCGTGACTATTCCATCTGTATCCTGAGCAAATAATTAGAGAACCTGGGCTATATGAAGAATAATGTGGCAGCAGGATTGGAGGACGATTTATCAATATCTCAGGTTGCACAGATATATATATATATCAAATTGGGCTATTTTAATATAGGCGATATTTCATCTGGCTATCGAATGAAAACTATAATTTTGTTGATACTTTCTTTTGGCTTGCATGACAATTTCTCAGATGATCATCAGCCCTTTGGAGATGCCCTGGTGGTTGCCTTGGGTCCCAGGATAAGAAATAGGGATGTATCTTTCTAAAGAAACTTTGTCATTTAATGAGAATGAAAGACCATGAACATTTGTTATCTTTGGACAATAAGATTATAGTGGATAGGATGCTGGTAATGAGATACTGATGACATTTAATTATGGTGTTACTGTATCTGACTTGAAGAATTCAGGTCACCAACTTCATTGGGAATGCTTTTCTGCTTGACTGGATCTTTGGTTGCCTATTGATTTGGCATTGCAGTTGCCAGGCCCTGATTTATTACTAGAGAAAACCTAATGACTCTTTATGCCTTAGAGATCTTTGGTGACTCTGAGTAGGTTGGTAAGGAAATGGACTGCCAATTCATAGGTACGTGGTTCACATCCACACGCTACTCCTCAGGATATAGATGAGAAATTTCCTCCCATGTGACATGTAACTCTTTGAAAACCCCCTGGAGGATTAATGATGATTTGGTTCTGACTCGACAATAAGAGATGAGATGGTGATTTGACTCCCAAAGATTTTTCTGGGATGAAAAATCAGTAAGAGAACAGTCAGTAGGAGGAATTCAGTGCCCTTCAGTCAGACAGCTGCTCTTTTTATATGCCCCAGAAGACAGCAATCATGTCCAGGTTTCCTGGATGAAGAAAGCTCATCTCTACTGAATCTTTTAAAGAAAGTATGTTTCTTTTTTCTTTCAATTTTGTTTCCTGTGTGAGTTAATAAATTTCTGGTCTGTGACCTTAAAGTTGGGGAATTGAACTGGAAAAGAACACTTGCGTTTGATTCATTACAGTAAGTTGTTCTGCTCTAGAATGCTATCATGTTTCTAAATCTTGTTCTTCAATGGTATTGTAAATTACCTGAGGGCAAAGGTCTTTCATCCAGACAATTTATTTTTCATATATCACCTTTGACCCCTGCAGCCTTTATATCTTAATTTTAGAAGGGCTTGAAGTTGCTGAACAGCATAGTTAAGAATGAGCAGTCTGTAGGCAGGTGTCCTGGCTTTTAAAGTTCCAGTTATATCACTTGCTAACTGTGTAATCTTGGAAAAGCTGTTTAGTTCTCTAAGCCTACCTCAGTCTCCTCAGCAATAAAATGAGGATAAAATGTAAAGCTTCTTAATTGCATTGGGTAAGTCTGCTGTCAGGGACCTCTCCAAAATACTGAAGAGCAATGATGTTAATTTGAAGACTAAGGTACACCACAGTCTTCTCAATGGCCTGCTACACATCAAAGAGCTGGTCAATGAACAAGGATAACAGATGAAGAGTGATACCATTTAGCTGTGGTCTTGGAGAGGAGAATTTAATATCCAATCAACTTTCAAAAGGAAAAAAAAAAAAGCAACCCACCAAACTAAACCCAGATATGTCCTGGAAAGGGTGTGGCTAGACTGCTTCTTGGAGACAAGAATGACAAAGCTTTGTCTTTTATACTTTGGACATGTAGCTAGGTAAGGCTATTCCCTGAAAAGGGACATCCTGCTTGGAAATATGGAGGGTCACCAAAAGAGAGGAAGACTCCTATGCTGACATCATGCTAACATGATGACTTCAGCAATGGGCTCTAGTGTGTCAGAGATGAAAAGAATGCCACAGGTTAGGGCAGATTTCAGGCTGGCTGTTCTTAGGGTCACTATGAGTGGTATTCGATGACTCCTAAAAACAACAACAACAACAACATGATTGTTGTGCAATTAAGTGAGATACTACTTTTAAAGCACTTGGCATAGGTTTAACATAAGACAATCAGTAAATATTAATGGCTTATCATAATCATTCTTAATACCTTCAAACTTAGAGATGGTTGAAAAGAATACAGTTAGATTCATCTATACCTTATTAATTAATTTGGATTCTTTTCAGCCCAGGAGGAGGTTTGTGGTGTTGTTTTACAAGGCTCTGCCCTTGGCTTTATCTTGAACTACATTTAACTACCATCTTTGTCCAGTTTATGTTGACATAAAGATAGAAAGATTAGACATTATAAAGCCAATAAAATAAAGATGTGAAAATACCGTGAAACAACAGACCATAACAAGCAAGGCGATATTTAGTAGAGAGTAATGTATAAAATTATATTCAAATTGAAAGGCAAAGAAGCAGAAAATACAGTTGTACAGTCATTGGATTGGTGGGAACTAGCTGGACAGAGTTTGTGTGAAATATCATGAAAATGATTCTCGAGTGCTGGCTTGAGGCTGTACCTAGACAGTAAATGCCAGTTAACCGATCCAGCTGCCATCAAGTTGATTTCAGCTCATAATATCTTTATGTCTTTGAGAGTTGATCTGTACTTCACACGGGTTTTTGGTTATGGATTGTTTGTTTTGTTTTAAATTTTATACTGATTTACTTACAAAGTTCATATACATTGTTTTTCACACAGAATCTTTCCCCTTTCTTTTACCTACTCCTCCCTCCACCCATCAAATTGTACAATCCTATGATTAAATCACACCCTACGCCCATCTTCTGCCCATCCTCACCCATTCACTCTCCTCTCCCTGCCTTGGATCCTCGTACTCATTTTACAGTTAATGGTCTTATTCAATATTTGTCTTTATGAGACTGAGTTAGTCCACTTAGCATAATGCTCTCCAGTCCCTCCCAAGTTGAGTAGTAATTTACAAAAATCATTGCTCCTGAGTGCTGCATAGTATTCCATTGTGTGAATGTACCATAATTTCTCAATCCAGTCCACTGTGGTTGAACATTTGGGCTGTTTCCATATTCTTGCTATGGTGAATAACACTGCTATGAATGTAGGTGTACAAGTCTCTGTGCCTCAGTTCTCTTTTTCTCAGGGTGTATTCCAAGGATTTTTTTTTAATTGATAACCAGGCCTTTCTTCAGAGTAACTTCTTGGCGAATTTGAACTTCTAACTTTTGGGTTAATAGCTACCAAAGTTCTCTTTATTTTATTTTATCAAAGTACTCTTAACACTGTTTAAAAAAAAAAAAAGAAGCCCATTGTAATTGAGAAAATTTTGACTCTCAGAGTGACCCTATCTATAGGGCAGAGAATTGCTCCATAGGAGTTCCAAGGTTGTAAATTTTTAGGAAAACAGGCAACTGCATCTTTCAAGTAGAGGGTAGATTCAAGGCACCAACCTTCTTTTGGTTATCTGTCAAGCACTTTAACTAATGTGTCATTTGTTGCTGTTGTTGATTGCCGTAGAGTCGAGCATGACTCATAGTGACCCTGTGAAAAAAAGGTCTGAAGCCCCTCTACAACTGTCAACATTTATCAAAGTTCATAGAGTTTCCAGAGGCATACTGTTTAAGAAGTGGATGTCACTCGTGCTTCCAAACCTGTCATAGGGTGTTATTGTTGTTATGTGCCATTGAGTCTCCTGCAAAGTCTCCTCAAATCAGAGGATCAGCCATGGTTGTTCTGATTTGACGGCAATGAGTTGAGTGAGTGAGGCGGTATAATGTGTTACGTGTTGAGCTGTAAACCAGAAGTTTGGTGATTTGTATCCATCAGCTGCTCAGCAGGAGATAGATGGATGATGCGGTCTGATCCTCTATGACTTTAAGCCTCATAAACCTGGTGGAGGGTCCCCAAGAGTCAGAGTGGTTTGATGGCAGTTGGTTTGGTTTGGTCATTGTACTATTATTATGTGACTTTTGACAAAAACATAATGCCATAGCCCACCATTTATAGTATAATACAGAATACTTTCACTGTCCCAGAAATCCCTTCAATTGTTCGTCCTTATCCGTGCCCTCCAAGCTCCTAGCAACCATTGATCATTTTACTCTCTTTCTAGTTTTGCTTTTTTGAGATTCTCATATAGTTGGAATCATACACTATGGAGCCTTTCAGACTAGCTTATTCTACCAAGTTTCTTTTTGACCTTTTAATTCTCACCTCATGCTATCCCCTTTATCTCTCTCCACTCCTCCTCTCTATACTGCATCCCTTTTGTGCTTCTGCCTACTTCCAACCGTACACCTGCAGCTTTAGCTCCTAATTTGACTCTTTCATGATCCCCATCCTTTCTATCCCCTCTAGTTAGATGTTTCCTCTTTCCTGCAGCTGTTTCAACAACTTTTTCCACCTGGGAATTTCATAGATACTAATATCACGTAATATTATTCCTTTCAGATTATATATTTATGTAACAAGCAGTCTCTAATCAGAAGGTGATTGATGGTGAGAATTTGGGAAATTATAGCTGTCTGCATCAGGGGAAATGTCTTTCATAAGGTCTCCCATTATCATGGCAGGTGGTATACCTGCTGATTATATTTAATAAGGCAGACAGGATGTGAACACATGCAAAGATTCTCTCCATTTAGAGGTGGGGACTTGACTTGGGGAACTAGAAGATTATTCATTGCAGTTGGATCAAGATGGAAAATTTGCTTTGTTAAGTTTATTTAACTGTTTTTAATCTTTAAAAGAGAAAGGCTTGCTTGCTAACATTTAGAATTGAACTCATTTAGCTAAGGGTCTTCTAGAAGTAATGAATGCGCCTTTTTGAGCAGTCTACTGATAGTGACTATTTCAGGCTGTGGTAGATGGAATGAAGAAGAGTGTTGGGCAAGTGGAATTTTAGGGAGCAGTTCCAGTAGGCAATTTAAGCTGCAACTCATATGAGTTAACCAAAGGAAATCTGTTGCCATCAAGTCAATTCTGATTCATAATGATCCTATGGGACAGATGATAATGGACTCATATGGTCTCCAGTGCTGAATAATTTTTAAGAAAATGGATTTTCAGGTCTTTCTCTGAAGGGTTCAAACTGCTGGACTTTTGGTTAGTAGCTGAGCAGGCTTCACTCATGAGTTAGAGAATGCCAATCATAATTGTATTATTAATACTTTGTTAACATGTGAAAATTACAGAGAATAAGGCCAGCAGTTCCAAGGGAGAATGATAGACAGTCTTCTCTCATTTATGAGTTGGAATCAACTAGGCAGTGTTGAATTTAATTCAGTGGATATGCTTCATATCTGATGAGTCTCATTCTCTCCCATAACTCAGAAAAACTAGGATATCTGTTTAGCTGTTATTTTTACTCCAGATCTCATATCTGTCCTTTGTAGAGATCTCCTAGGACACTTTTGGCTAGAAGTAAATGTAGGGAGCTCTGGTGGCCTAGTGGTAAGAAGCTGCACTGCATTCCTGAAGACACACAGTTTGAGGCCACCAGCTGCTCCAACCAGCTGCTCCGTGGGAGATGAACGGGCAATCTCCTCCTGTGTGATTAACTGCTACTGAAAACCTGCTGGAGGGTCAGCTCTGGGTCAGTTCAGACTCAATGATACACAGTAACAACACTGCAGTTGTATTAGAAGTGACTCACATAAAAGATGCTGACGATTTGATTGGAAGAGGTTTCAACAGTGATTCCAATCCAGGTGTAATTACTTTAGATGTTGGAAAACAAAATGTAGCATGAGCATGTCTTGATGTATGAACTGGAGTGGTTTCTTACTTGCTTATATCCCTTTACCATTCAGGGAAGGGAGCCACAGAAAGAATTATCAAAGGAGAATAGAAGAGAGATTAATTTCTGGTTTTTGAGATTAAAAAAAGTTCAACATTAAGTGCAGAGGCAATAATAAGAGAATAGTTAGGAGAGAGCATGTGAATATTCATCCTGCCTTTCAGAATGGCTTAAGGAGAGCTGAGAGCAAACCACTGATTAAAAGGAGTGTGTGTTGAAGGGGGAATCCAATTTTCCTTTGCCTTAGTTCCTGAAAGATAGCATAGTGTTTTTGCTATCTGAAACTGTAAGGCAACATTCGAAAATTTATGTACATGATGGAGACTCTAAGATCAAACCTGGGCAGACAGCTTCAGGAAGGGAGGAGAACACCATTTAGTCAGTCCTGACTATGTAATGAGGTCTCTATTACGACTATTCAATAAAGAAAAAGGGGGGGGGGGAAGCTTTGAACGTGAGAATTCTTTGGGATTTCCTGGTTGCCAGAGTACCTGCACTTTGGAGGGTAGCACATCGCTGCGGATTGCCCTGGGAACAGTGGCTATTCTGCTCTGGGACTCCGTCTTGACCTTAAATATCGCTTCACCAGTATCCTTTCTTGGTTGTAATAAATCAATATTCTCTGTGAGAATTCTATGAGATTATCTGAGTTGTTTCAGGGACTTACGGAACCACAGTGGCGGTGAGCACTGGCGAGCGCTGGCACCCACCCATTTGGCAGCTTCAAGGTCTGTGTCCTTTTAATGTGTGTGCTCTGACTTAGTTCTGAATGGCTAGATCAGAAAGGGCTGCACGGGCAGCTGGTTTGAAGAATAATGTCCGTTTGACTCATAATCTCTGAAATAGCTCCAGGTGACTGAGGTTGGAAAGACAGTGCTGTGTGGGCTGCTGGTGACAAGGACACAAACACGAAGGTGTGGGGAAATGAAAAGGCGGGAACTAGAGCTATTAATTTTTTTAAAAATCCATTTCCAGATGGAAATTGGACTCATGCTGATCTTGCTACTGAAGCTAGTCATCAAGGTAGGATCTTCCCACTGTGTCCCTCACTTAGTACAATGGGACTCAAAGACTTGCAATGCCTTCACTTGACTGTGTGTAGCACAGCTCCCCTGCTTCAGCTAAAACAAAGAGGAAACCTTAAATGAACTAAGATGAAGATTTTTGTCCCTGGCAGGTTAGGGATTCAAGGAAGACATTAAATTCAGATTTGGAAGAATAACGTTTTATTTTTGCATATATGAGGATGTATTTTTGAAATTTGTTCTGGCCTCTAACAGACTGTTAATGCTTTAGGAAAGACACTGAAGGTGAATAATTCGCTGTTGAGTAGGCTATTTGCCAGTTGGAAAGGGCGCTGAGTGCACATTCAGTCAGGGAGCTGGGAGTTTAGACTTGGCTTGTTGCTATTTGCCCGCAGGCATGACATTTTCTCCTTTTGGTGCCTCTCTCCCCATCTGTGGGGATAACTTGGATAGGAGGTTCCTAAGAAGTTGGCTGAGGTCCGCTGGAGAAATTGAAGGGTTTTTCTAAAGCATCTGAAACCTATTTGTGAACCAATCATTGTAGATAGAATAAATAATGCCTTTACATGTAAGGACTGGTAATTTTTGGCATGTTTTTGGATCACGTTGTGTTTGAGGAAATGTAACTAATTAATCTAAAAGCACACCAGATTTTGCATTCTATTTCAGTAATTTTCTTTTTAATCCAACAATAGATACACAGCCACTGCTATTTAGACATTATAGAGGAGCCTTTTAAACCTAAATTTCAGTTTGAAATGTAGACTGGACTTCCCTGGTACTAGATGAAAGAAGCCTTCCAAGTTTCCATTGGCTGGAATGCTACAATATGATTTATGTTAACGATGGACTGATATTACATAAATTATTCTGGACATGACTGATCCTGTAAGTCTGACACTGGCTGCTAATTGATTTATTTCAGAAATGGAAAGCCAATGCTCAATTCCCCAGTCTGAACAATCTCTTTATTGACCCAGAAAAACTCTCTGTGTTGTTACTGTTATTATGTACCATCGAGTTAGAACCAACTCAGAGCTGACCCTCCAGAAGGTTTTCAAAGGCAGTGAATTGCAGAGAAGGAGAGACTACCTATTTTTATTCCACAAGAGCAGCTAGCTGGTGGATTCAAATCCTCTACCTTTGAATTGATAGTGCAACTCCTTACCAGTAGTCCACCAGAGTTGTAGGACAGGTAATAGTAAAAACACGAATTTAAGTTTGATTCTTTCTGTATATTATATTGACTGTGTGTCCCTAGCTGAATTCTCTAAGCTTGCTGAGCTGGTTTAAGTCCTCTTTAAGATTAAACTAAAATCAACCAAACAAAGATGTTGCCAAAATACCATTACATTGTCTGAGAGAAGGAAAAACTCAAATATGTTCTTTTAAACATTTTGGACAGCCTGTTTAATGTAAAAGTGCACAAAAGTAAAACAAATGAAAAGTAGTTTATGTATAAAATCATATAAATGTTGAATTAGCAAAAATGAAAATCATATGCTTACTTGCTAAGCTGGGAGTTGGAATCTCACTCATTCACTTCCACTACTGAGCACTGCAGTTCGACCACCTGGAAAGCAATGTCTGTGCTGGGTTCCATCTCTTTGTCACTGAAGCTCTCAAGAGTGTTCACCTGTTTTCTCCCCAAGTCTTCCTTTCTTCTCAAGTTGAGTGCTGAAAGTATTGTTAAGCAGCTTCCATTCAGCTGTTGCCAAGACGGAAATCCTGGATGTGCCCTCTATTGTGAGGTCTTGAAGTTGAACTTGAATGGAGAGAATATGCTTTCAAAATAATTTATTATGAATGTGTTCTCACTTTGGTGGAGAGGAGAGGCACAGATGGCTGGATTGGGACAAGTGCCAGTTCCTTCCTCGCACCAGGCATCCGGAGACTCCAGATTGTGAGAGAATGAGCTTCAGGAGCGGGGTGAAATGAGAAGAAGCCAGAATATGACTTCCATGCTGTGGTCCCTGGTACACCGTTGAAGCAGCTGTTTTAGGGAACCAAGGGCCTTCCCTCAGAGATGATGCTGACTTTAAAAAATGATTGTTACATTTGCAGACCCTGTGTGCTAGAAAGAACTGATCTCTCTTGTTTACCCTTGGGGCTGTCCTAAGAGAGAGGGTGGCTTGGATCCGGACACTGAGTGCTGGGAGACTGCTTTTCCGGCTGCAGAAAGATGGTATGGGAAGCAGTGCCCTGGCTTCACCTACTCTCTGCCTCCACCTCTGCCAAATAGTTGTGGTTGCTGGCTGGCTGCCACTCCCTGAAGCTGTCAGAGCAATTTGTTTCAAATTTTCTGATCTCTGACTTGGGGATCTCAAAGCAGCAGCTTCTGCTCTCCCAGTTGTTTCATGTTCCCGTTTCTAAGCATTTAGAAATCCTCACATTAGCGGAGATCTCTCCAGTTCTGGGTGACAGTGACACTCAGGTTACCTAAGGTGCTGAGGGATTATTGTGAGGATCCAGGAGCAAGGAAGAAGACAGAAAGCCTTCCTGGTAGCCAAATGGTGAGGCTCAAGAAACAGAAGAGATGTGTCTAATTCAACAGTGGCTCTACGTGTCCTACAGTGACTTTTACTCCCTCAGACTCAGCCATGCTCCTAAATAAACTCATCTTTTCTCCGTCTTTTACAGACAATTTATGTCTTGGCTATGTTGTGAGGAGAAGGTATTCCTTGGAATGGGACATCATGCTTAGGCAAGTGGAGGGACAGTGAAGGAGAGGAAGACCCTCAGTGGAGTAGAATGACATGGTGACTCCAGCAATGGGCTTGAACGTGACAGAGATTGTGAGACTGTCACAAGATAAGACGGAGTTCAGATCTGCTATTCATAGGGTCGCTATGAGTTGTACTTGACTTGATAGCACTTAACAACAACAACAACAATAATAGCATACAATTATCTTTTCTTTCATTGTGTTTTCTGACAGTGCTTGGTGGAGATTCCCAGTTAAAACAAGCTTGGAAGCAGGAGTGGCATCCACTTCCGAAATGGATCGCCTTTGGAAATTCTATGAACAGTGCTCAGTTTTTTTCTGTCATAGGGTCTCTATGAGTCGTCTACAACTCGACAGCACTTCACAAGAACAACAACAATCTTATAACTTCTGCTTATGATTTTCCTCTATGTTCCTTCCTATATTACTTACAGTCTCTTGATTTCTGACTCTTTTGGAAGCATTGAAATACTTAGACCACTCCATAAACTTCTGCTCATCTTTGGAGGGGGCTGGCATTTAGGCACTGACCCCTGGGCCAAACACTGCTGTAGTCCAGGATAGTGCATTTTATGGGCCATAACATGGCAACCTAAGCAGAAGTCACCTTACTGAAGGAAGGTATGGGCATGTAGATGTGGCCAACTCCTGGAGTGACTGTGTGACCAGCATTGTCCTTTGCTCTGGGAATTCTGAGAAAAAGCCCTCATTTCTTCTCTGTATGTTCTTTGCTTGGGTATGACCCATGTAGTGGAGAACTGCCCGAATCTAGGACTGATTTGATTTCATGAATTTTCCAAGTTTCCTGCCTCAAAGAAGTGCCTCATAGACTTATCACTATTTTCTGAGTCTGCTGGTGTACTAAAAAAATTTACAAAATGCCTGAAGAGGGTCATAGACGCAGCATATAAATATTTACATAAAATTGCTTTTAGCCCCTTTGGCAACTCACAAGATAATTATCGTATTTATAAAAACATTATTCACAGAATGTCTGGTGAAGGGACACAAGCTTATTAAACTGCACGGTCACTGTCTTCTTTATTCTATCCTGTCAGTGTGTCTCTGTGGTCACATGTCTGGTCTCATTCGGGACTAATGTAAAATGTCTTAGTAACCAAATGCTGCTATAATTCAAATACCACAAGTGAGTGGTTTTATAGGACAGAAGTGTGTTTTCTCTCCATTCTGGAGAGTAAAAGTCTTAACCCGGGTCTTGACCATGTCAGTTTCCTCCTTGTTGGTAGCTCCTGTGGCCCTTGGTTCTCTGCATCATAAAGGATCCTCACTTGAAATCTGTCTCCTCCTCTCTTTGCCTCTTCTAGTCCTTTTGTAACGTAGAAGTGATTCCCTTTAGGATCTACCCTACACTTGTATGACTTCATTAGTATCACAAACCCACTGCCTTTAAGCTAATTGCAACTCATAACAGTCCTCCACTGGGTTTCCAGGCTGGGAAGCCTTATAAAAAGGAGGGTCTACTCATCTCTCTCCCAAGAAGCAGCTGTGAATTTGAACCACTGACCTTTCATTTAGCAGTCCAACATGTAACCCATTATTTCAAAGGAGACTTAACAAAAGAACAGACTTATTTCTAAATGGGATCATGTCTATCGGTACAGGGGCCAAACATTTAACACCTATTTTGGGGTAGTCGCAGATGGATTCATAATAGGCTCCAAACACAGTGATACTAGTGAGACCCCAAATACAAACCCCTTTCTCTCTTGAAAAGATTGGAGGCCAAAGATAGAGGACCATGAAATATTTTCATTAAATTTATTGGTTCTGTATAGGTTCCAATGTCAGACATCTAATTAAATTCCGTAAGTCAAGTAGCCTTCATTCTATATTAAAATTTCCCTTGATTTCGAAAGGGCTCATCATTCTTTTTTTTTTTTTTCATGGCAATGCACCTTTTAATTTCTTTCTTTTTT
>NW_006399824.1:11344632-11354706 GCF_000299155.1 Elephantulus edwardii | reverse complement strand
GTTGCCTATTTGGATACCTTTTATTCCCTTCTCTTGTCTTATTGCTATTGTTAAGACTTCCAAAAGAATATTGAATAAAAGAGGTGATAGTGGGCATCCTTGCCTAGTTCCTGTTCTTAAACCTAACACTGTTCCAAACCCCGGCAGTTATTGCTTCTGAGTAATCCCTGCTGGTGCAACGCTGAGCACAGTCCCACAGTGTTGTTCTGCGAGCTTTTATTTCTCAGCTTGTGGTGACAGGTATCTACTGCCGAGTCCCTTGCACATCACTGGCTCTCCTTCCTTGTGTATGTTTACTATTTTCATGCTCTTTTCTATAATGCCAGCCATGCAGGCTTTCTGCTGCTCTTCTAACATCATCTATGGTTTATATGAACCTAAGTGTCAAGAGGTTTGAAGAAACTTTTACTTCTATAGTTCTACATCCTTCAATTCTACACCCTAATTTGGAAGGCAATTAAGGAGAAATTCACAAAAAGATGATTTCTTGAGATGTAGGTGATCACTGGCCATGGGCATAGCGTTTTCACTGACAAGTTACTACGTCTAAAGGAGATGTTATTTACTTGACTGTGACTGATAAAATCAAGCCAACAAATTCAGTTATTTTATTTTTTGAATAAGGAAATATATGTGCAGATGTTTCTGGTTCAAGAAAAGGCTGCTTTTGTTTGTTTTTAAAACAATAATTTTCTACATGAGAAGAGATTAGAAGCTGGAAAGCCCCTTTCTTTTCCCTTTGTCACCTTGATATTAATTGAGGACTTGGATATTAGTCTATTTTTTTTAAGTCACTTTGTCCTGAAAACTTTAGAAGTTTAAGACTCTCTTAATATATGATGCCAAAGAGAGCTTACAAATCACTTTGATTTTTGCTTTTTTTCTTACTATAAATACCTTTGCTTCCCATTAACTCTATGGTTCAAAAGCTTAAATCTATTAAAAATTTATTGAAAGACACAAAGAGTTGTCAATCTAGCCTGTTATCAAGCTGGGGAACATATAAACACAAATACACTTTATTTTCTGGTTAAGTTAGGAGGGCTAGAGATAAATAATTGAGGATGTTTTATTAATCACTTGAAAACATGGAAAATATCCTTTGGTATTTTCTTTTTTCTTTCATGATTTATATTTTATTGGTTATTTGAAGGACCAGTACAGAGACATTATGAACAACCTGTACACAATTCTTAAAGCACGTACCAAAAATCTAAAAAGCCTTGTAATTATAGTTCTTTTCTAAATTCCAGTGACCTTCCAGCTTTAAATTTGGAGGAAAGTTTTCATAAAGAAGAAAATAAGTACCAATATCTTCAATTGTTGATAAACTGTCACATCATTAAGTCCCACTAATTCACAATATACTATCACACACACTACATATTCAAATTTCCAACCATTCACAGCACATAACAAAGATATTAGGAAAACTGACTACCAAGACCAAAGATGTTACAGAATCCACATAGTTCTGACAGGGAGAAAGCCATGAAAAGGGAGTGGTTATGTTTAAGAAGAAATTTTACTAAACAATGTTCTAATTTATGTATCTAAAAAACATGAAAAATAGACTTAATTTAAAATGCTCAAGTCATAAATGCATGACTATGACTCCAAATTGTCATTAAGTATATTATGTATTACAGGATATAAAAACTGTCCCTTTCCCCATGGAATGTTACACTGACATCCAAAGTCCCCCACGATTTTAACATCCCACATTTTCTGGTTGTACCAAAAAATAAACAACCAGCAAATGATCTCACCTCTTTAAAAAAAAGCATTTACACTTAAAAATGGGATGAAGTGGGATTTCCTTCTTCTTAAAAATGTTTCTAGAGCTACTAAAAACCTTGCATTTACAAAATAGTTGATAAAAATATTCCTCTGGATTGTACAAGAAAGGAGATACAGGGACCACTGATAAGACATGGTAGACAAATATTAATCAGACTTGGCTTCTTTTTTCTTCTGCTTCATCAGAGGCTGGACTCTCTTCGTTTTTAGTTTCTCCATTTTCTGCAGGTAAATCTTGCTTAGTTTCTTGGTTAGCCACTTCAGCCTGTTTTCCCTTTGCTCCCCTTTTCCCTTTTGTTTGCACTTTTTTGTCAGAAGACTTCTTTCCTGCTGCCTTTTTGGGCTTCGTTTCCACTTTTGCAGGCGGCTTAGCTGACAGCTTCGCTGATCTCCTCTTGGGCTCCTCCTTCACCACACCGAGCTGACTTTCCTCTTGGGCATGTTGGCGGCAGGGAGGGCCGCGGCGCGCACAGAGGCTTCGCGAAGCTGGGTTGCTCTGGCACTGCTTCTCTGCCAGTCACCGAGCTGCTAGGACCCGCGGCGGGGGGCCTGGTATTTTCTTAAGACTCCAGAGTCATCAATTTTGTGAACCATCGAGATAGTTTGTTCATTTATTTTATAGATGAAATTGAAATCTCAAAAAACTAAGTCATGTTCTTGTTGTTGTCCTTTACTGTCATGTTTGAATCACCTCTGAGCTGATTCTGCAGTAGATTTTCAGAGGCTGTAAATCACATGGAAGGAGACTGCCCAGTTTTCTCTGGAAAAGCTAGCAGATTCAAACCTTGTGTCTTTGAAACTCCTTACCACTATGTCACCAGGGCTCCCTAATGTTACCATAGGTGGCACAAGGGTGATGTAGTTGAATGCTAAATGAAAGGCCAAAAGTTTGAACCTATGGACTAGTTCTATGAGAAAAAAAGATGTGGTGACTTGTTCTCATAAAGACGACAGCCTAGGAAATTCTCCATTTTGCTCTGCTACATAGAGTGGCTTTGTATTGAAATTGATTCAATGACACATAACAAACAACAACAACAGAGCTAGTTTCTTTTCGAGATCAGTAGGGGTAATGTCACCAACATATAGCTCTGTTGGTGTTTTAGTGTTTGGTTTAGGGTCAAGCCTAGGGTTTGGAAGACACATGCTGTTGTTGTTGTTATGTGCCGTCGAGTCGCTTGTGACTCATAAGCGAATGAACTATTTTTTAAAAAGTCTCTTACTCTCCTATCTCTTGCATGTCCTATTGAATGTATCCTTTCCCTTGATACTGGCTTCTTCCCTAGGAGAAGGAAGACAGGAGACACATCAATGTAGAATCAGTGTCTCAGAGAGAGAAGTGCAAAGTAAGAAGGAGAAAGCCAGTAGCAACCAATTCAGCCATCCTTTCTGGTTCTCCCTCTAGAATTGAGTAGCGTCATGCCTTTATCTTTCTTTGGCTTCTGCTCCATCCTTTGCTTTCAGTTCACAGCATAAGCTTTCCTCAGGTTAATGAATCACTCATTCACTGCTTGTCCAGATTTTGGAATCAAAGTTTAGGACTGTTGTTCATAGGGTCTCGATAGGCTGTACTCAACTTGATGGCACCTAATAACAACAATAGCAAGATGAATGAGGAAGAAAAGTTTGGTGGGCCATTTATAATCTATAAAAGTTATAAATTCAAACCAATAACCCCCATGGATCTGATGCTCTGATTTGAATATGTAAGTCCATACTTTTTGACTACCATTCTTTCTTCATTGTTTCCAACTTTTATATTGTTGTTGTTATGATGTGCTGTCGAGTCACCTGTGACTCATAGTGACCCTATGTACAACAGTTCTGAAACCTACCCTGTTCTGAGCCAATCTCACTGACTCCAACACACCTTACTCCCATTGCTGCATCACAGTCACCAACTATCATTACACTTCTTAATTGCATCTATGTTTGGCCAATGCCAGGAAATTTGGAGGACAGCTGCCTGGCCAGCTGACAGGAAGAGATCCATGTTTGTTTCCATTCTCAAGAAAGGTGATCCTATAGAATGTGGAGACTATCAATATCATTAATATCATATGCAAAAAAATACTGCTGAAGATCATGAAAAAAATTACTAGAACAGTACATAGATTAGGAAGTCCCAGAACTTCAAGCAAGATTTAGAAGAGGTCATAGCACCGGGGATAATTGCTAATGTCGATGGATCCTGGCTGAAAGTAAAGAATACCAGAGAAATATCTATTTATATTTTATTTACTGTGCAAGGCCATTTGACTGTATCATAACAAGTAATGGCTAATATTGAGAATAATGGGAATCACAGAACACTGAATTGTGCTCATGTGAAACTTGTACCTAGACAAGGAGGCTGTTGTGTGAACAGAGCAAAGGGACACTACAGATTTTAAAATTAAGAAAGGTATACATCAGGGCTGTATCTTCTTTTTCTACCTATTCAATCAGTATGTTGAACAAATTATTCAAGAAGCTGGACTCCTTGAAGAAGAATGTGGCATCTGGATCAGAGGCAGACTCAACAATAACCTTTGCTATCCAGATGTCACAACCTTGCTTGCTGAAAGTAAGAAGGACTTGAAACATTTGTTTCAGAAGATCAACAATTTGATGGGCGGAGGGAGGAGTGGGTTAAGAAAATGGAAAAGATCTGGTGTGAAAAACAATGTATATAAACTTTGTAAGTAAACAAGTATAAAGTAAAAATTTTATATTAAAAAGGACTACTACCTTCAACATGTATTTTATTTCAATGTCAAGAAAACAAAAATTCTTTTTGCTGAACTGACAGGTAACATTATGATAGATGGAGAAAAGATTGACGTTGTTAATTATTATTATAGTTTAAATAATTGATAATTTCAATCTTTTAATCTTACTTCAATTCATTATCAAAAACCTTGGTACCAACAGTAAGGAAATCAGGAGCTATATTTCATTGGGAAAGTCTGCAGTCAAGGATTTCTCCAAATTATTGAGGGCAATGATGTCAGTTTGAGGACTAAGGTGCTCCTGATTCAGTTTATGGTCTTTCCAATCACTTATGCATCTGAAAGCCAGACAATGAAGAAGGATGACAGAAGAAGAATTCATGCCTTTGAGCTGTGATATTGGAGAACAGTACTGAATATCCCATGGAGTATCCAAAGAACAAACAACTATGTCTTGGAGAAAGTGTGGCCAGGGTGCTCCTTGGAGACAAAATGATAAAGCTTCAGCTCACATACTTTATGCATGTCGCTAGGAGAGGTTATTCCTGGAAGACAGATATGATGTTTGGAAAGGTGGAGAGTTAGTGAAAGACGGAAAGACCTTCAACCAGATGAATTGACACAATGACTGTTGTAACAGGCTTGAAGTTGTCAGGAAGCTTGAGAATGACACAGGATAGGACAGGGTTCAGATCTGTTGCTATGGGTTGTACTTGACAGCACCTTACAACAACTACAATTATTCCTACTACATCTTTATTTATTTTGCTTAGTTAAGTATTTATGTTTGTCTCAGATACTGTTTACCAGATCTTTTGAAGAATGTGTTTTTTCATGGTCATACTGTTTAAAATATTCCCCATCAATTGTAATCTTACTCGGTTGCCTTTTCTGGTTACTAAATTTGAAATTGACTCTAATTGTGAGATGCTCTAACTCATAGCCACCACATGTACAACACAACAAAATCCTGCTTGATTCAATGTCATTCTCATAACCTCTTCCGTGTTTCATCCTACTGATGCAGTCATTATGTCAATCCATCTTGTTGTTGTGAGGGGCAGTTGAGTTTAGCAACCTTATGAACAACAGATCTGAACCCTGTCCTATCCTGAGCCATCCTCTCCATCTCTGACACACTTGAACCCTTGCTGCAGTCCCCATCAATCCGTCTTATTGGAGGTCTTCCTCTTGAGTAACATGCCCAGAGTATGAGAGATGATGCTTTGCCATCCTTGCTTCCAAGCAATATTCTGGCTGCACTTTTTCCAAGACATATTTATTTGTTCTTTGGATAGTACATGGGATATTCAGTACTCTTCTCCAACCCAGCTACTCAAAGGTACCAGTTCTTCTTCTGTCATCCTTACTCAGTCTCCAGCTCTCAAATGCATAGAAAATGACTGAGAAGACCAAGGCCTGAATCAGGCACACTGTAGTCTTCAAACTGACATAATCATTTTTTGACATCATCATCATCATCATCATCATTTTGGAGAGATATTGGACAGTCGTCTTGCCCAAAGCAAGATGGCTCCTTATTCCCTGATGTTGGTACCAGAGGGGTTGATTGTGGACACAAGTAACATGAAATCATTGAGAGTTTCAATCCTTTCTCTATCTATCATAATGTTGCTTATTGTCCCCCTACCAGTAAGAGCCTTTGTTTTCTTGATGTTGAGATGTAATAATATTGAAGGCTGCAGTCTTTATCGTCTGCTGCAGGTGCTTCAAGTCCTCCTCACTTCCAACAGGTTAGTTTGCATTATCTGCATAATGTAGGTTGATAAGTATTTCTGCTATCCTGATGTCTCATTCTTCTTCATAAAGTTCAGGTCTTTCTTTGTTTTACTGACCCACTACTTTTCTAGGAATTATATTCTTTTCCAGAGACTGGCTTTTTCTGTTAAAATACCCAAAGAATGCAAAATGAAGTCTCATCAATTTTATTTTATTTTATTATTTGTGTGTGTGTACCATCAAATTGGATCTGACTGGTACAGGAGATTGTCCTTCCTTCTCCAGCAGAGCGTCTGGTAGATTTGAACTGCACACCTCTGGGATTACAGTGCAGTGTCCTGCCACCATTCTTGCTTTTAAGGAGCACACTGGTTCCACTTCTTCTGTGACAGATTTGTTTGTTCTTTTTGCAGTAGATAATATATTTAATATTCTTTGTCAGCATTATAATTAAAAAAAATTAGTTCTTCTTTGATCCTCCTTCATTATCCAACTTTCACATGCATGTGAAGCAACTAAACAAACCATGAAAAAAAACCCTCAAATTACTTATTGCAATGGCAAATATGTTGTCAAGGACCTCTTTAAAGTGCTAAAGATCAAAGATATCACTTTAAAATGTACCTTATCTAAACCATGGCATTTTTACTTTTTTCATATTTGTGAAAGTGAGACAATGATTCCTTATTATTTTTCATCAACAAAATATAATAAAGTATTTTTCCCTGTTGTTATGTTGTCTTAGGTGCCACAGAGTTGAGTACCACCCATAGCAGCCCTATAAGCAATAGATCTTAACCCTGTCTTATACTGTGCCATCCTCACACTTCCTGACACATTAGAGCAGTCACCATGTCAATCCTCCTGGTTGAGGGTCTTCCTCTCCTTTGCTGGCCCTCTGCCTTTCTGAGCATCATGTCCTTCTCCAAGGAATAGCCCCATCCTAGCAACATGCCTGATGTTTGTGAGGCAAAGTCTCATCATCTTTGCCTCCAAAGAGCACTCTGATTGCACCCTCCCCAAGATGTATTTGTTTGTTCTCATGTATGTTCAGTCCATGGGATGTTCAGTACTCTTCTCTAACACCACAGCTCAAAGACATCAATCCTTCTGTCATTCTTATTCACTACCCAGCTCTCAGATACATAGCAAGTAATTGGAAAGACCATGACCTGAATCAGACACAAATTTCTCTATTGTTGTTGCAAGATCTGATAAAAGATGAGAAAATTCAGTCAAACAAAAATATTCTCAGAATTTCTATTTTTGTTTTTTATCCTAAAGTATTTGCTGCTCTGAAGGAATTTGAGAAAAACAGGGCTCCAGGAATTGATACCATACCAATTGGCATATTTTAACAAATAAACATTGTTCTGGATGCACTCACCAAGTTGTGCCTAAAAATCTGGAGGACAACCACTTGGGCAAATGACTGGAAGAGATCCATATTTGTTCCCATTTCAACAGAGTTCAGAAATTACCAACAGAATCATTAATATCACGTGCAAACAAGATTCTACTGAAAATTATCCAAAAATGACTGGAACAGCAGATCAACAGAGAACTGCCAGATTAAAAAAGATCATCACTAGGGATATTATAGCTAATGTTAGGTAAATCTTGGCTGAAAGCAGAGAGTACCAGAGGAATGCCTATCTGTGTTTCACTGACTATGCAAAGGCATTTGACTCTGTGGATCACAACAAACTGTGGCTAACTCTGAGAAGAATGGGAATCCCAGAACACTTGATTGTGCTTATGCAAAACCTATACTTGGACCAAGAGGCAGTCGTCAGAATAGAGCAAGGAAACACTGCATGGTTCAAAATTGGGAAGGGTGTATGCCAGGGATGTGTCCTATATCCATACCTTTTTAATCTATATGCAGAACAGATTATGCGGGAGGCTGGGCTCTATGAGGAGAAAGATGGCATCAGGATTGGAGGAAGACTCATCAACAACCTGAATTATGCAGATGACAAAACCTTACTTGCTGAAACTGAGGAAGATCTGAAGTACTGGCTACAAAAGGTCAAGGACTACAGCCTTCAATCTGGATTGAAGCTCAACATCAAGAAAACAAAGATTCTTACCACTGGTCCGATTGAGAACATCATGATAGATGGTGAAGAGATTGGGATTGTTAATAGCTTTAGTTTGCTTGGCTCCACAATCAACACTTTTGGTATCAGCAGCCAGGTAATCAAAAGATGAATTGCATTAGGAAAGTCTGATACCAGGGCCATCTCCAGAGTACTAAAGAGCAATGATGTCAATTTAGAGACCAAGGTGCACCTGGTACACGCTATGGTCTTTGTAATTATGTGTTATGCATCAGAAAGCTGGACAATGATTAGGGATGATAAAAGGAGAATTGAGGTTTGGTGCTGGAGAAGAGGATTGAGTATATCAGAGACTGCTAAGAGAACAAACAGGCTCATCCTAGAGAGGGTGAAAACAGGCTTTTCTTTGGAGGCAAGGATTCTGAAGCTCTGTCTAACATACTTTGGGCATGTTGCAAAGAGAAACCAGTCCTTAGAGAGGGACATCATGCTTGGGAGAGTGTAGGTACAGTGCAAGAGAGGAAGACCTTCAATAATATAGATTGACTCAGTGACTGGGGTAATGGTGATAGGTGTGCCAGAGACAACAAGGTTGGCTCAGGATAGAGCAAGGTTCAGAGCTGTTGTACATAGTGTTACTATGAGTTGCAGGTAATTTGATGTCACACAACAACAACAATATTGAATATACCATGGACTGCTAAGAGAACAAACAGATTCATCCTGGAGAGGGTGAATCCAGGCTTCTCCTTGGAGGCAAGAATTTTGAAACTTCTTCTGATATACTTTGGGGGATGGGACTAATCCTTGGAGAAGGGCATTATGCTTGGAAGGGTGGAAGGACAGCATGAGAGAGGAAGACCCTGGTTCAGATGGATTGACTCTATGACTGGGGTAATGGGGGTATGTGTGTCAGAGACAATGAAATTGGCTCAAGATAGGGTCACTATGAGTCACAAGTGACTCAATGACACAACAAGTATTACAATGTTTAAAAAGTTCAGCCCATGTAGTTTTTCAGACTGTGTTTTATCTTCTATCCTCTCTATTCAGAGCACTTTTTTTCCTAACAAATAGCTCTCTCTCTCTTTTTCTTTTTTTCAAGGTGAAATCTCATCACTATCTTGCTCTGTAATTCTTTTGAATGTTTCACAAAACTTAAATGTAGCCTTGCCAGTTCTTTCTTGTATATTGGAGAATAAATAACTATCTAGTTAAAAAAAGAAATGTTACTGGAATATATTGGAATAGTTTTCCTATATAAGATTGCATATTACACAAGACAATTTTAGAATTTGATAAGTAATAGGTTGCATTTGAATTCTTCTAATTTTTTCCTTATATTCAAAGGTAAAAAGGATGAATGTTTTCTTATTCGCAAACTTTGCTTTTAATTATTACAGATAACGAAAAAGGTAAAAAGCTTCAACTACTTAGTGTGTTATTTATGTTTATACAGTGAAGATTTTTGGACTTATTTTGGACAATGTGCAATTGACCCCTGAACAACGTAATTTTGAACTGTGCATGTCACTTAAACTTGGATTTTTGAAATTTCTTTTAAAAAAATTATCATTGTATGAACAGTTTAACTAAAAAATTACAATAATAAATAATGTCTTAGGAACATTTTATGCTTCATTTTAAAAAGAACATTTATTATCATACTATTGTTGTTGATGATTACCATCGACTCAAGCATAACTCACAGTGATCCTATGAACAAAAGGCCTGAAGCCTTTGTATAACTATCATCATTT
>NW_006399824.1:11340219-11342247 GCF_000299155.1 Elephantulus edwardii | reverse complement strand
GGAGTGTCAGAGAGAGTGCGATTGGCACAGGACAGAGCGGAGTTTAGGGCTGTTGTACATAGGGTCACTATGAGTTGCAGGCGACTCGACGGCACATAACAACAACAACAACAACAACTAGTGGTGCTTGAAGTGCTCGAATAACGTGAATTTCCTGTTTTGCACTGAAGATTGAGGTGTGCTGCTGTGGTTTCCCATCAATTCAAGACGAATGAACCCAGGGTAAAGACCATTGTTCAAAAGGGGAAGAAAATTGTTGAGGTTATTGCTACAGCTCTGCTAGCAGTGTGAATAATATGTATTTTTTTGTAAAATATCTTTTGATATTGTATTGAAAGTGCAACTTTTATGTGCATATAATACATAACTCATATAAGACTAAAAGGTATTCATTGGCTGTTAATGTTATCAATAAGTCTTCCAGGTTAATAGTAGGTTATTAGTGAGAGTTTAATGATGTCAAAAGTTTCATATGGATTGCAGATTTTCAACTGCACAGTTGGGGTATGGAGTGAGTGGTTCTTAGCCGCTGCATATGCTTGTTTGCAAAGAAGGACCAGTTACACCTGGTATACTTCTAACCTAAAACCCACTACCACTGAGTGGGTCCACACTTCCTGTGACCCTCCGCTGGATTTCCAAGGCTGTACATCTTAACCAAAGAAAGCCGCTTATATTTCTCCCTCAAAAATAGGTAGTGCTTCCTAGCTGTCAACTTTTCACTTAACAGTTCAACACTTAAGTTACCATGCCACCAGGGCTTCTTAGATATTATAATAAAGTAGTTGAGCAAGAATCAAGCATTTCTCAAACTGAATTGTGATAAACAGCAGAAAGAAAACTTTTTGCCATAATGAATTTTGTTTGCATTCCATATTAATTCCTTCACCCCAGAAAAATATAGTTCTGTTAATCTTGATATATAAACGAGAAGCAATATGGCGTCTATTTTGAAGGGTAAAAATCAAAGCTTGTTTGGAAGCAATTATGAATTATGAGTACAACACTACTAATTTCAGGAACATCTCTGCTTTATAGACTTCTTAATTTAGTAAAAACAATGTTTTTGCCATGCTGAGCTCCACCAACATTTGTATTCAATTACTCCTGCAAAAATAGATTTTTCCCCCCACAAATGAACTTTTTAACTGAATTTATAATAATATTTGCAAAAATGTCAGATGTTTCACCTTCAGCAGAAGGAACTTCTCCAGGCTTTACTTTGACTTCATGAATTAAGTTGAATTGATTTTCTATCCAAGCACTCAGAGACAGTGAAGTTAAGTGAGTGTCATCTATTTGCAAATCTTTTTCTTCTGCCAGGGGAGGCAACACATGGGCATCAATCAACTGATTTTTAAGTTTTTTACAAAGCCATGCTTTATATTATGGTATGTATGGACACTTTCTGAAGCTGTTACGTTTTGGGTGTTGTTATGGTGTTGGAGTTAAAGCTGACACCTAGCTGACCCTCCAGTGGGTATTTAGAAGCTATAAACAGCCAGAGAAGGGATTGCCCATCTATAAAAAGAGCAAGGACATTTAGGGATAGGCACATATGACCTTTACCAACTTCATAAAGGGAAAATGTTTCTGTCAACATGAACAATATAAAACCAATTCTCAGGAGGTCAGACTTGTCCCCCACTCTCCTACACCTCTTTCTACTCACCCCAACACCAGTCTTATTGCTTTACTGGGCCCCAAATCTGATATAATAGCTCACAGACCACACAGAATCATATTGGGCAAGTCAAAAGGTTATAATCCAAGTTAGTAGCAGAATACAGTTGGGACAGCTTCCAAAGTGTGCTCACAGACACTTCAGCCCTGAGCCTTGTAGCTTTAGGCTGGTGCTACAACATTCGCAGTCCTTCCAATGTTGGCTCTCTACCCTTACAGTCCTCTGGCATACTTGGGCAAAAGGCTCTTAGCTCTGATTCAATGGTTATGCTTTGCAGTCCCAAGGTCTGCTTCTTCTCTTGTCAGGACTCCGGTTCTCTGCTGTTACTGTTACTCTTTTTTTTT